>NC_091069.1:191188123-191488123 GCF_032405125.1 Capricornis sumatraensis | reverse complement strand
TAGGATGTATATCTAACTTTTAACCACAAGTGTCTGAACCAGGTTCAAGTTTCCTGTGTGTAGCTGGGGTGAGGCTGGTGTACTTCTGCCTCAGACAGCTGGGCTGGATGGCAGCCTGGGGGTGAGGGCCCCAGAAACTGGGCTGGCTTCATGGGTGTCTGGCTATGAAGCCCCACAAATTCCATGCCTAAAAGGGCTCCAGCTGAAGTTTAAGGCTCTTCTGTCACTGTCTTGGAATTATTAATAATTTTTGAATGTTTATACATTTTAATTTTTCACAGGGCCCCCATCTTAGTCTGTTGAGGCTTCTATAACAAAATGCAATTGACTGGGTAGCTTAGAAACAACAGAAACTTATTTCTCACAGTCCTGGAGGTTGGAAGTCAGAGATCAGGAAGCCAGCATGGTCAGGGGTGGGCCCTCTTTGGGGGCTGCAGACTTGGTGTTGTATTCTCATGTGGGGGGAAGGGGTGAGGGGGTCTCCCAATGTCTTTCTCACTCACAAGAGTAGCTCTGCTCTCATGCGCTAACCACCTACCAGAATTTCCAACCCCTGATGCTGTCCTGATACTTAGGGCATTAGGGTTTCAACACATGAATTTGGGGGAGACACATTCATACCATAGCAGTCTCACATTTATGCAGCCAGTCCTGCCCAAGAACAGTCAGACAAATTGGGGTTCCAATTTGGGCTCAGCTACTTGTTAGCCATGAAATCATGAGTAAAACCTTACCTGAACTTCTGGGCCTCAGTGTCTTCATCAGTTAAATGGGACTATCTCCTCATTAGGAGAAACATTTATGTGAGAAAACATAGTTTAAAGGACAAGCATAGTGCCAGGCACACAGATGAGATCTTGTTGTCCATGACTCCATCCGTCTATTAATCCACTTATCCAGACTGTTTGTCTATTTATGTAAAATATTATGCTAGGTAGACCCTGTTTGGGATGCAGAATTGAGAAAAATGTGTTCTCAAAAAGTTGACAACATAGTGGGAGAGATAAGACCCCTTGGGCCACAATGGTCCCTTCCAATATAATTTAGACATAGCAATCATTTTGGGAACTGATTATTATTTGGAGGGAGGTAGGGAGGAGGTAAGAGAAAAGTGAAGTGTAAAACTTAAGGATGAGAAGGTAAATTTGTAATTTGGAAGAGCCTGTGTCTTGGAGAAAAGTTGACAAGTGTAATCTTATTTTAGCCAATATCCTAGGGAGGGAGAGCATTGGTTATGTGGTTGAAGGGAGAGAGAGGAAGAAGGTTAGGGAGGGAGGTGGCCAAGTCACAGACTGAGGAGAAAGGAAAGAGCAAAACTAGACCTAATAATGGGCTCGACTACAAAATGTTGTCTTAAAGCTCAACATTCAGAAAACTAAAATCATGGCATCTGGTCCCATCACTTCATGGGAAATAGATGAGGAAACAGTGGAAACAGTGGCAGACTATTTTTGGGGGGCTCCAAAATCACTGCAGATGGTGATTGCAGCCATGAAATTAAAAGACACTTACTCCTTGGAAGGAAAGTTATGACCAACCTAGATAGCATATTGAAAAGCAGAGATGTTACTTTGCCAAGAAAGGTCCGTTAAGTCAAGGGTATGGTTTTTCCTGTGGTCATGTATGGATGTGAGAGTTGGACTGTGAAGAAACCTGAGCGCCAAAGAATTGATGCTTTTGAACTGTGGTGTTGGAGAAGACTCTCGAGAGTCCCTTGGACTGCAAGGAGATCCAACCAGTCCATCCTAAAGGAGATCAGTCCTGGGTGTTCTTTGGAAGGAATGAAGCTAAAGCTGAAACTCCAGTACTTTGGCCACCTCATGCGAAGAGTTGACTCATTGGAAAAGACTCTGATGCTGAGAGGGATTGGGGGCAGAAGGAGAAGGGGACAACAGAGGATCTGAGATGGCTGGATGGCATCACTGACTCGATGGACATGAATTTGAGTGAACTCCGGGAGATGGTGATGAACAAAGAAGGTCTGGTGTGCTGTGATTCATGGGGTCGCAAAGAGTCGGACACGACTGAGGAACTGAACTGAACTGAACAAAATGTAACACTCCCATTGTCAAACCAAGCGATGGGCTTTAAATGATAACAGATTTCTGGTTTTAACCAAAGCAGCTTTTATCAGGTTAAACATGAAAGCAGACTAGCAAGGCACATACATGGGGAAATTTACCGTCTTGGTTTAATAAATGTGTTTATGTGCTGTGTTGAAACAGTGCAACTTTCTTAATCCAATATCTGATGAAGGAGCAAGGAGAGAAGAATTAATTTGCCACACACTAATTAAAGAGGGGTATGCACTGTATATACTGTGAAAGTCTCTGAAATGAATATTTGATAAACAATATCTGGTAAATTAAAAACCTGAAATGTTAAATTAAATGCAAATTAAAAATCTGGAATGTTAAATTAATTAAATACAGAAAACTGCATCAAATAACATTACAGGTCTCAGTTAAATCAGGGAGAAAAAAAAGCCAAGTTACCCAGCATCACATCTTGTCAGCATGTGCTTCTGATTCACCTGTTGGGAATAAATGAGGGCTGACAGGAGTGCCGGCTTTATTTGTGAATTACATGTGGCATGCAGGAACACTTTTACTTGTGAAGCTAAGTCAGGAATAAATTGGACTTTTTACTTTGTCATGGAAAAAATGCTAGGAGATTTATTCAAGTCATTGGGTTTTCTTCTAGCTTGAGATAATGGCAAATTGTTACTACATAGAAGGACCTCTCTAAGGCAGTGATTCACACTGCGTGGAGGCCGAGTTTATGTTTGATGTGCAGCAGAGGAGTGAGCTTGGAGAAGCAGGCTCGGAATGTTTCTGGAGACCTGCCCCTTGCTGCGGCTTTTCTCTGGAAAAAGGACTAAAATGTCTCGGTTGTCCTATGGACATGAGCCACATGGCCCTGTAAAGACATCTAATAGGTGAGGCCAGACATACTCTCTTCTTTTTTGAAAAGAGGAGATGTCTCTAAACCATCACCTATTGTCATCTGACAGTTTCAACACAATCAATTTCAGCAGGTCCTTTGGATTTGAAATTCTGCTGTTGCCATTGACTACTGGATGATTCTGGGCAGGACACTCCTTTTCCCTTTCCTATTTTCCCACCTGTTAGCTAAGGTTCAGGATACTGACACCACAGAGAGTCACTGGCAGGAATAACTAATAAGCCTGAGTGCTTTATAATTTTGGTTCTAACTTTTGTAAATTAATGAGCATTCTAAAGATGTCACAGACTGCCCAAGTAGTTTCGCTTAGTCTAAGTCTCTGGGTGTGTATGAACACTTGAGGTATATAATTTATTTTTTTAAATGAATAAAGGTATGTTTAGTGGATTGGAAAATTCACAAAATAGATTATTTTCACCTTCTGTTGGGTTACATAATGCCTTGTTCATATCTCTGTTTTGACACTTTTCAGGGGCACTTATTTTGCACTGCCATGTTTTCAAACCTCTTAAATTGCATTCATTTAAAATAACACCAGTAAAATATGAAGGTATTCTCTTTAAAATATTTAAAAAATACAGATAAAGATAAAGACTCTTGGACCAAAACCTACAGGTGACATATATCCCCATCATTGGTTTGGTGTGTATTCTTTTAGACCTTTTACTTTACATGTGTTTACAAATATATAAACCTAGAGAAATACAGAATTTTTAAGTTGAAAAAGTGTTTATGTGTTTATGTAAGTATTTTTTGTGCTGTATCCATTATTTGATATTGTAGTACTCAAATCTATAGCTATGCTATCACAAGTACATTTTTGTTTTGCAATGATATACTTTTATACAGAGTGAAGTAAGCCAGAAAGAAAAACACCAATACAGTATACTAACGCATATATATGGAATTTAGAAAGATGGTAATGATAACCCTGTATGCGAGACAGCAAAAGAGACACAGATGTATAGAACAGTCTTTTGGACTCTGTGGGAAAGGGATAGGGTGGGATGATTTGGGAGAATGGCATTGAAACATGTATACTATCATATAAGAAATGAATCGCCAGTCCAGGTTCGATGCAGGATACAGGAAGCTTGGGGCTGGTGCACTGGGATGACCCAGAGGGATGGTATGGGGAGGGAGGTGGAAGGGGGGTTCAGGATGGGGAACATGTGTATACCCGTGGCGGATTCATGTTTATGTATGGCAAAACCAATACAATACTGTAAAGTAATTAGCCTGCAATTAAAATAAGTAAATTTAAATTAAAAAAAAAAGAAAGTGGATGAGCCGCTTTATGGTCTCACTAGTAACATATAAGAATATTTGCTTTCCCACAGCCTCAAGACTGAATACTACCAGATGCGTTAACTTTTGAATATGGATGCAACCAAGAAGCTTTTATATTTTTATTGGTCATTTGTAGCTGATATAATCTTAACTAGTGCATATGGGTGCTATTCCAGGTGAAGGGTTCAAGGGAAGCTTTTTGGAAAAAGAAGTCATTTGAACTGAGTCTCTAAGGAAAGAAGAGATAGCTCATGAAAGAAAAAGTATATCACTGGAGACAGGAAAAGAGGGGACCCAAGTAACTCCTGCTGAGCTTTCCCTCAGCAGCTGAGAATAGGGTGAGGCAGAAGTAGGGAGAAAGTTGGACTGTCCTTGCCTTGGAGTCTGGCTTGTCTGCCATACCTTTCCTAATATACTGTGAACAGCAAAGGCTGTGCTCGCAGCCAGGAGTCAATGGATCCAGAGATGGGGGTGACTTAGTCACTGGGGAGAAATAAACTGTTGAAGGTTTGTTCACTTACATATCTGGTGAGTGATGCTGGCTATAGCCTGGGAACCCAGCTGGGTCTATTGGCCAGAGCTGCTTCTTAGGGCTTCTTTGTCTGGCTGCTTCGATGTCTTCACAGCATGGTAGTTAGGTCCTAGGAGTGAATATTTCAGAAGAACCAGAGAAAAGCTATATCATCTTTTAAGATTAGTGTCAGAAGTCACATAGCATCACTTCTGCAATAGACAAAAGCCCAGATTTGAGGGAATGGAACATAAACTCCACATCTTTTAATATTTATTTATTTATTTGGTTGTGCCAGGTCTTGGTTGAGGCACTTGGAATCTTTCTTCTTTGTTGCTGCATGTGAGATCTAGTTCCCTGACCAAAAATTGAACCGAGCCCCTCTGCATTGGGAATGTGGAGTCTTAGCCACTGGACCACCAGGGAAATTCCATAAACCCCTCATTTTGATGGGAGAAGCTTCAGTACATTATAGTAAGAGCACGTAGGATGGCAGATAGTGTTGCAGCCATTTTTGGAAAAGTATCATCCCTTGGAATTCTGTGGTTGTTGTTTAGTCACTAAGTCATGTCCGATTCCCTTGTGACCCCATGGACTGCAGCCTGCCAGGCTCCTCTGTCCCGTGGACTTCGCTAGGTAAGCATACCGGAGTGGGTTGCCATTTCCTTCTCCAGGGGATCTCTCTGACCCCGGGACTGAACCCTCGTCTCCTGCACTGCAGGTGGATTCTTTCCCGCTGAGACACCGAGGGAGTCCATCTCCCAGAATATATTTCCCTTAAAGAGACACTGAAATCCTTATGAGAAACCCATTGCTGAAAAGAGTGATAACCTTCCACAGGGAGCTTGTTGTATGAAACATTCCATCGTAGAAGATAATGTGATAATTGATTTGACATTGAGGAGGCTTGAGTTATGGTCTCAGTTTTACCATTATGTTATCCTTTAAAATTGGGACCATTATGTAACATCTTCAGGCTTCAGTTTTCTCGCCTGTAACTAAGAAGGTGGAACAAGACGACTTCTAGTTCTAAACACAGATAAAGCAAATCACAATTAGCCCATATATTTCAGATGGCTTGCTAGTTTTCTGCATTAACCTGAGGCAGCTTGTGATCTTTTTTTTTAACAACACATACATCAGATGGTGCTTGATAGCAAGAGATTTGAACACGTCCAGTGTCACAGTGATACATTTGTAACTGAGATAGAGTTGGAATTTCCTTTGAGAAAGTTTACAAGTTGAAGGCTCAGATTTACTGAATTTTTTGAAAAGTCCACTAAAAAAATCCATCAAATGTTGCCATGGAGATATTCTGGATTAAAAAATTAGACCAGAGTCTAAAGTGATAGTTTAAAATAATTCCCCTGGTTACAAATAATATCAGATCAGTTTTTAAATTAACTCAATTAGCAAGACTATGTACTAGATTTTAAGGATCATTCCTGTATGATAAAATCAGACCATTTATAAGAGAAGAGGGGCAGGCAACTGAGTTAGCCTTAATTGCATTTACAAAGTTTTTTCTTTCTTTTTTTTAGTACTTGGTTTATCCCAGGCAGGAAGCAACACCAGTTCGGTTTAGTCACTGTTGTATCTGACTCTTTGTGACCTCATGGACTGTAGCACGCCAAGCTTCTCTGTTCATCACCAACTCCCAAAGCTTGCTCAAACGCATGTCGATCAAGTCAGTGATGATGTCAATCAAATCAGGGATGTCATCCAACCATCTCATCCTCTGTCATCCCTTTCATCTCTTTCCTTCAATCGTGCCCAGCCTCAGGGTCTTTTCCAGTGAGTCAGTTTTTCCCATCAGGTGACCAAACTATTGGAGTTTCAGCTTCAGCATCAGTCTTTCCAGTGAATATTCAGAACTGATCTCCTTTAGGATTGACTGGTTGGATCGCCTTGCAATCCAAGGGGCTCTCAAGAGTCTTCTCCAATACCATAGTTCAGAAGTATCAGTTCTTTGGTTCTCAGCCTTATTTATGGTCTAACTGTCACATCCATACATGACTACTGGAAAAACCATAGCTTTGACTATACAGACCTTTGTCGGCAAAGTGATGTCTCTACTTTTTAATATACCGTCTAGGTTTGTCATAGCTTTTGTTCCAAGGAGCAAGTGTCTTTTAATTTCATGGCTTCAGTCACCATCTGCAGTGATTTTGGAGCCCAAGAAAATAAAGTCTGTCACTGTTTCCATTGTTTCCCCGTTTATTTGCCATGAAGTGATGTGGCCAGATGCCATGATCTTCATTTTTTTGAATGCTGAGTTTTAAGCCAGCTTTTTCACTCTCCTCTTTCACCTTCATCAAGAGGCTCTTTTGTTCTTCTTCACTTTCTGCCATAAGGGTGGTGTCATCTGCCTATCTGAGGTTATTGATATTTTTCTCTGCAATCTTGATTCCAGCTTGTGCTTCATACAGCCTGGCATTTCCCATGATATACTCTGCATGTAAGTTAAATAAGCAGGGTGACAATATATAGCCTTGACATACTCCTTTTCCTATTTGGAACCAGTCTGTTGTTTCATGTCCAGTTCTAACTGTTGCTGCTTGACCTGCATACAGATTTCTCAGGAGGCAGGTAAGGTGGCCTAGTATTCCCATTTCGTTAAGAATTTTCCACAGTTTGTTGTGATCTACACAGTCAAAGACTTTGGCATAGTCAATGAAGCAGAAGCGGATGTTTTTCTGGAACTCTCTTGCTTTTTAGATGATCCAGCGAATGTTGGCAATTTGATCTCTGGTTCTCTCCTGTTTCCAAATCCAGCTGGAACATCTGGAAGTTCACAGTTCACATACTATTGAAGCCTCACTTGGAGAATTTTGATTATCACTTTGCTAGGGTGTGAAATGAGTGCAATTGTGTGGTAGTTTGAACATTCCTTGGCGTTGCCTTTCTTTGGGATTGGAATGAACACTGACCTTTTCCAGTCCTGTGGCCACTGCTGAGTTTTCAAATTTGCTGTTATATTAGGTGCAGCACTTTCACAGCCTCATCTTTTAGGATTTGAAATAGTTCAGCTGAAATTCCACCACCTCCACTAGCTTTGTTCGTAGTGATGCTTTCTAAGGCCCACTTGACTTCACATTCCAGGATGTCTGGCTCTAGGTGAGTGATCTATCATGATTATCTGGGTCACGAAGATCTTTTTTGTAGAGTTCTTCTGTGTATCCTTGCCACTTCTTAATATCTTCTGCTTCTGTTAGGTCCATACCATTTCTGTCCTTTATTGAGCCCATCTTTGCATGAAATGTTCCCTGGATATCTCTAATTTTCTTGAAGAGATCTCTAGTCTTTCCCATTCTATTGTTTTCCTCTATTTCTTTACATTGATCACTGAGGAAGGCTTTCTTATCTCTCCTTGGTATTCTTTGGAACTCTGCATTCAGATGGGTTTATCTTTCCTTTTCTCCTTTATGTTTAGTTTCTCTTCTTTTCTCAGCTATTTGTAAGGCCTCCTCAGACCTTTTTGCATTTTGCCTTTTTGAATTTCTTTTCTTGGGGATGGTCTTGATCACCACCTCCTGTACAATGCCATAGTTCCTCAGGCGCTCTATCAGATCTAATCCCTTGAATATATTTGTCACTTTCACTGTAAGGGATTTGATTTAGGTCATACCTGAAATTTAGGTCTAGTGGTTTTCCCTACTTTCTTCAATTTAAGTTTAAATTTTTCTTAGTTTTAAATAAGCAACATAGACTAATATTTTTAAAGTAATACATCCCCTGAGACTAATGTTGAAATTGAGAAGAACCCATTAATAATTAAAGTTGCTTCACTCCTTCAATGAAAAATGAAGAGTGTAGACAGGACTCTGCCTAAATAAAAATATTTTATATGTGTACATATACTTGTGGGTGTACACATTGACATGTCTTTTTTATGTAAACACGTGCATGTGATAACATTCTAGGGTATATGAGGTAGAAAGTAGAGCATGATGCAAAGGAGCAAAACCTCAAATGGATAAAGATACTTATCAAAGTCTCAGATTAAATGCGACTCAAGGAACAACTATGAGGCTACGGTCTGTTTAATAAACTATTTTGTCTATGGAAATAAAACATATAGAAGGACTTAAGACAAAACCCCTCCCAGAACATGCAAGTTCATGCATATTCACAATTAAAGAATTACTGGAATTAATGTCAATCCTTTGCTTTCCTTTTCTCTTTAGTACTAACCCAATTCTATTTTGAGACTTTTTTACTCATGAAGAAAAATAGTCTCCATGTTTGTGGGCCATACTCCGCCCACCCAAGCACAACATGAGATTGGTCCAAAAATAAAGTTGCATTATTTGCTTTCTGTAGTAATTAAAAAGGAGACTTCCTATACACGAGTAGCTTTTCCCTGTAGGTATAGTCAATTTCCCACAGCAATAGAAGATATAATTATACTGATGTAAATCACAGCCAGATGCCTGGGAGGGATTGGCCTTTCACCTTCTTTAATTCATTAAAAGATCTTATCCTTTTGACAGGTACTGTCAGGCAGAGTAAGAGGCTGGGAGGCAGTATATTTTTCTGGTAACTAATTTGCTTGGAGGAAAAAAGTATTCATTGCAAACACTCAAAAGCAGCGAAATAATCCAGGTTTAGCAGAAAATTCTCTACCTCTTTTTTTGGGGAGGGGGCACCTTAATAATTGTCCATGTGTGCCCTGTCCTGGCTCCCTCTCTGTCCTCTCACTCTTTCTCTCCTCCGTAAAACACTAACCATTCTTTTGGACCTCATGTTTCCAAAATATTTGTAAAGAAATGTGTATATATTTACACACACATATTTTTTTCTTCTTCCTTAGGATGAATCCTATTGCCAGCTTTTCAGTTTATATTGTTTGTACAGAAAAATCAACACTGGAAAAAGCCACATTCTGAGAAGGACTTTCTACCCCAACCACATCTGACTTCCTTTCACAGTTGCTTCTGGATTTGCTTCTTCTGTTCGAGTCATTCATTTCTTTTTGGGTAAAACCACCCAGAGTATAAAGTTGGATGTCTAGGATTGCATGAGAGTCAAAGCAGCTCCAGTGACTGATGGGAGTTGGTGCTGAGAACCCAAGAAGCGGAAGGAGATGTAGCATCAGCCACCCAACTGGCAATGAAAACATGCTTGAAGTTTGGTAGTTTCTCTTACCCATCCCCCCATTCCTTTTATTTCTGTGGCAAAACTTAAAACAAAGCTACAGTAAAAATGCTTTTCATTTGGTGGGTGGTGGAGGTTCTGACTCAGTCTTTGCAAACATGACATTGCTTGAACCCTGAGATGAATGCTCCCATGGGATTCTGGAGAAACAAAGCTGCCTGCTCTGTCACATGGCATGGGTCCTTTTGGGAATTCCAGCCGAGCTGGGGCGGCAGCCTCACAGGTGCAGGTCTTCTGAGGCACCTGAATGGAAGCACCAAAGTTCAAAGAGGTTTTGAACTTTAGATTCAGGCTTTCTTGGTTGCATTTACCCCATTTGGATATCAGGTTTAAGTCTGGATCTACTAAAGCAGAATTTCCCAGCTCTCTCACTAATAAACTAGATTATGTTAGTAGAGAAAGTACCCGATACAAGCTTTTTTTTTTTTTTTTTGGCCTCATCCTGAGGCATGTGGGATATTAGTTCTCCTACCAGGGATGGAACCCATACTTTCTGCAGTGGAAGTGTGGAGTCTTAACCTCTGAACTGCCAGGGAAGTCTCCAGTATAGGGAATTATTAAATAAATTACAATATGTCCATATGATGGGATAGTACATAGCTATTAAAAATGGAGCAATAGAAGATAATGTAAAAGTTTCATGATATGTTGTTATGTGACCAAAAAAAATTATAAATCTGTGATTCAATACTATCCCAGTTTGGGGAAAAATGGAAAGGTAAAGAAGGGAAAAAGGTAAATCCATATAGAAAAATTGGAAGATGAATTCCAAAAGGTTAAAATGCTAGCCTGGCATTAGTTGTCTATGCGCTGTGGGACAGCAGGGAATTTAATTTTTTCTTTTTGTTTATCTGAATTTGAAGATACAGATAATATGTGTTACTTTGGTAGTAATAATAATTATAATACTATAATTTAAGAAAAGAAACATTATATGGTACTCTTAGAGGTTCTCACTTTTGTGTTTGGCAGTTGGCATCTTGTGGCATAATTATGGAAAGATCAAATGGCAGAAAGTAACCAGAAATTCTCTTAAAAAGCCATAGCCTTTACTATGTTGCACATTCATGCTCATTCCCAGTTCCAAGTCCACGTGATGGTAGATAAAGACATTGGCTGGGTCCTGGTCTATACAGGGGGGGTTTGAGGTTTCATAAGCCAGGGTGACACTGACTTTGTCACAGAAAGGAAAGATTTTATCCAAGTATTTGTTGCTGATGAATGTTCTGAGGATGAAAAAATTCTTGTCCAAATGTTTGAGGTTAAATAGTTCATTTATTCCCAGTCAACGTAGTAGTCTATTTTAGTGTTCAGAAATACTGAGTAGAGACTTTGCCAACTCTTTGCCTTAGAGATATACAGTAGGTGAATGGACAGTTGGGCCGCAGGCCTCATCGCCGAGTGGCAGCGTTTTAGGTGAGCCATGGAACCGTGAATTCAGGATTCCCTCATGCCCATTGGCTAAGTGAGCTCTCATCTGACATTTTTGGTCAACAAAGCCTTTGGCTTCACTAGACTGAGAGGCAGACTGTTATGTACTCATGGTCCTCTGTGGACCAGGCTTTCCACATGCTTTGTCTCATCTCTACACAAACTCTGCAAGGTGGATGTGATTATCCTTCCCCTTACAGACAAGAAAACTGAGGCTCAGAGAACTTAAGTCATTAGTCCTGAAACTTGCAGTGCTTAGAATCCAAATCTGGCTGGCTGAAAACCTGATGCCAATATAATCACTAATACCATGATTTCATTGTATTCACAATCCCCCAGCCTTCCTTGATTATTTTCAAGTGGCCTATTCAAATCCACACTAGTTTATACTGTTATGCTGGTCCTTTCACTTCCTTTCCTCCTTCCTTTTATCCACTCTGTTTTATTTCTCCCTCTCTCTTTTTTAATATTTTAAATGAAGAAAAACATTTAAATTGAAGAAAATGTACCAAGCAATTTCATTCCTTGTGCTCTACTCTGTAGCCTACCAAAGATATCGTTTGCTCTATTTAAAAATGTAAGGGACTTCCTTGGTGGTCCAGTAATTAAGAATCCACCTTGCAATGTGGGGGATGTGGGTTCAATCCTTGCTCAGGAATTAAGCTCCCACATGCCTTGGAGCAGCTAAACCCGAGAGCCATAAGCGAGCCTGTGCACCACAGCACAGACCCTGTGTGCAGCAACGAAGACCTGATGCAGCCAAATAAATAGATGTTAAAAATATTAAAAGTTATGCAGCTGTAGCTTCTCATTTTCAACCCAGGTTATTGTATTAAACTTTTACTTTACTAATGGGAGAAGGGTAAGATGAAAATTAACAAATATTGATACCATTTATTTTCAAAACCCCCTCTTTATTAGGACTTCCCTGGTGGCTCAGAGGTTAAAGCATCTGCCTACAATGCGGGAGACCTGGGTTCAGTCCCTGGGTTGGGAAGATCCCCTGGAGAAGGAAATGGCAACCCACTCCAATACTCTTGCCTGGAAAATCCCGTGGACAGAGGAGCCTGGTAGGCTACAGTCCATGGGGTTGTGAAGAGTAGGACACTACTGAGTGACTTCACTAAGATTTTTAAACAAATATAAATAGAAAAACAGTATAATGAAACCCCATGTACCCATCACACTCAGCTTCAACTCCGGAACACTCTTATTTCACCTAAATCCTTCATTTCCACTTTCCACATTATTTTGAAGCAAACCCCAGACATCATACTATTTCATCCATAGGTAATTAAGCACATGTCTCAGAAAATAAAGCCTCTAAATAAAAACACAGACTACTATTATCATATCTCAAAAAATTAACAATAATTCTTTAATATCATCAAATACCTAGTCAGTATTTTAATTTGCAATTGTCTCACAAATTTCTTTTTTTTTAATAGTTTATTGAAATCAGTGGTCATATGCAGTTCACACATGATTGGTTGATGTTTTTTGTCTCTTTAATCTATACGTCTCTCTCCCTTTTCCCCGTCTCTCTCTCTCTATGTGATGTTATTTATTTGCTGAAGAAATGAGACTGTTTGCCTGTAGAACTGTTCATTTCTGGATTTTGTAGATTGTATCCCTGCAGTGTACCTAACATATATTCCTCTACCTTCCATCTGTGTTTCTTATAAATTGGTATGTGGATCTAGAGGCTTGGTCAGATTCAGGCACTTTGGGGACAGGTCACTGGACTAAGGGGTCAGGAGACACTTTTGGTTCAAGGCCTGGCTCAGTTACTTTCCAAGAGGGACTCTAGACAAAATTGGATCTCTCTAGAAGCGCAAGCTGGGATCAAGATTGCTGGGAGAAATATCAATAACCTCAGATATGTAGATGATGCCACCCTTATGGCAGAAAGTGAAGAGGAACTAAAAAGCCTCTTGATGAAAGTGAAAGAGGAGAGTGAAAAAGTTGGCTTAAAGCTCAACATTCAGAAAATGAAGATCATGGCATCTGGTCCCATCACTTCATGGCAAATAGATGGGGAAACAGGGGAAACAGTGTCAGACTTTATTTTGGGGGGGCTCCAAAATCACTGCAGATGGTGACTGCAGCCATGAAATGAAAAGATGCTTACTCCTTGGAAGAAAAGTTATGACCAACTTAGACAGCATATTCTAAAGCAGAGTCATTACTTTGTCAACAAAGGTCTGTCTAGTCAAGGCTATGGTTTTTCCAGTAGTCATGTATGGATGTGAGAGCTGGATTGTGAAGAAAGTTGAGCACCAAAGAATTAATTCTTTTGAACTGTGGTGTTGGAGAAGACTCTTGAGAGTCCCTTGGACTGCAAGGAGATCCAACTAGTCCATCCTAAAGGAGATCAGTCCTGGGTGTTCTTTGGAAGGACTGATGCTGAAGCTGAAACTCCAATACTTTGGCCACCTCATGGAAAGAGTTGACTCACTGGAAAAGACTCTGATGCTAGGAGGGATTGGGGGCAGGAGGAGAAGGGGATGACAGAGGATGAGATGCCTGGATGGCATCACTGACTCGATGGACATGGGTTTGGGTAAACTCTGGGAGTTGGTGATGGACAGGGAGGCCTGGCGTGCTGTGATTCATGGGGTCACGAAGAGTCGGACATGACTGAGCGACTGAACTCAACTAAAGTCTCAGATACTCCATTTGTCAAATGATGATGGATACACCTTTGCCATCTCTCCAGGGTTGTGTTGAAAATCAAATAAGATCATGTCAGCTGATCTCCTTACAGCTCTATTCAAATGAAAAACATTTCAACTGATATTCATTTTTTTAATTGTGAAAAATAGCATAGTTAAGAAAAAAATTTATATTATGTATCATATCTTAACACCTTATTTTTTATTTTTGCATATTTTTTCTGGTTATTATTCACATATCAAAATTTTATAGACCTGAAATCATGTTAGGATACCATTTTATACTTAATATTTGTAGCTTAGTAATTTTTAATTAATATGGTTCTGGGTCACTACATTATCTTTATAATTATTGTTTGTTACAACCATGGTTGAACATTTAAGTGATTTCACTTTTACATATGAAACTGCCACAAACATCTTTGTGCATGAGTTATTTCCTTAGAGTAAACCCCCAGGGATGTGATGACTGGGTAAAACTATATGGGCATTTTTATGGCTCTTAATAGATTTTGCCATATTGCTTTCTGAAGGCTAGTAACAGTGAACCTGACACCAGCAATGAATGTGTGTCATTTAAAGTGATTATTTTAAATCAATTATTCACCAGCCATGTGTGAAGGCATGTCCCAGGATCCTTGTCTGCCAGGACCTTCCATTTCTGACTCATTCATTCATAAGAAATAAGTAAATAAAACAAAGAGACTGTGTATTATGAATAAACAAGAGTTCCATTAGTTAAGATTCTAGAAAAAAAAAGAGTAGGTTGTTGTTGCATGTAATGCTCGTTTGCCTGTTTGGCTTTATAGATTTGTTGATATTTTTGCAAATTTTCTGGAACATACAGAGAATCAATACATACCACATTATCTGAATCTTTTGTAAAAGTATGTATAGCAATAAGATTTTTTTCTCATCCTAGTTTTCAGGAGATTTCTTTTTTATACCAAGCAAAATCTTTTTTTTTTTTTGGTTTTGTTTTAGGGCTGCTAGTTAGGTAGATTATGTTTCAAAAGCATGACCAAACTCTGAGTAGGTACTAATATGTATGTATACTTTTAAATTATGGAATTATAGTAACATCTATCTTCTGTGCCTATAGATCTTTTGGCTTTCAAAGCTCTTTCCCGTGCTTTTCTTATGACCCTCACAGCATTGCCTGGGGTAGGTATGATGAGGAGACTGAGGTACAAGGAAACTTACCTAAGACTGTTTTCCTTCTAGGACTGCCAAGGCCTCCTGGCTTTTTCCACCGAATTGTACAGTCTTTATAAATACTCTCTGATGGGAATTTTCTGGTGGTCCAGTGGTTAGGGCTCTAGGCTCTTATTGCAGAAGGCCTGTCTGAGTTCTGTTGCTGGTCAGGGAACTGAAATCCCACTAGCAGTGCAACCAAAAAAAAAAAAAAAAGATTAAAAAAATACCCTTTCATATCAGTTCTGTGCTTTTCAATTAGCATTTTAAAAACTTATGGTTATATAGAATTGACTTGTTTTTTAAAAATGCTTTTTTAGTAAAATGGCATTGGCTTTTTCCTCACAACAGCTGTGGGCTGAAGGGAGCTCTTCAGTCATGGCCATCCATAGCTGTCATATGCTGAGTGACTAGTAAGTCTGAGGCACTTTTTTCTGTTTCAGTCCCCAGTACAACTATGTGAAGACGTTGATGTTATCACTCACTATGCCACAGGTAAGAAAATGGCAATTCACACAGAAGTAAAGAAATTTTCCAATTTCATGGAGCTAGGAGGTAACAGAGCTAGAACTTGAACCCAGACCCTTTCAACTGGAATCAAATCTTTCATCCGTTCTCTTGTTTTCCTGAGGGATCACTTTTCAAATAGTGAATACATTAATGTTTTCTTATTATAAAAGAAATATATCTTTACTAAACAGCATTTGGAAACATAGAAAATTCTATTTACACAATGCCAGGTCATGCTTTGTCATGCAGAGTATCAAATCTAAGATACTGTAAAGACATATTTAATTAGCTGTCATCCCAAAGATGAAAGCATGCAGTTTAAGCCTCTAGTCAGCAACTTTTTGTCCCCTAGAAGTCTAGCTTTCTGTAAAGCTTAAAGGTTTAACTCGTTAAATCCCACCTACCTGTCTTATGCACTCTTCAGTTTCCGGTCTTGTACTTCTTTAATTCGTTCACTTGGGAAGAAAGCAAACACAACAAAAAAGAAATCAAGCCCTAACTTGGTACAGTAGCTAACAGAGCATCTTAAATCAACACACCAGCGTAACTTGTACTGATTCAAGTAATTATTTTTGTCTCTAGCATTTCGCATTGTCTCTGCTACCAAAACTTCCTGATACTCAGACACAGAACAATGGGAGGCCCAGATGTTTATTGGTATAAGGCTCATCTTCAGCTTATGAAAAGAAGACACAATTTACAGTGCTGTCTCTTAGACCTCCAGTATCACATCCTTTCTTTTGACTACATTAAAGCGGTAGCAGAAAGCAGAAAGAGACACAATAGAGCAAGTTACCAGCCACCCCAGAGCTGGCATTGGTATTAGGTTACCATTCAGCATTTCTCTCCCCATCTCCTACCTGTTTACAGGAAAGTTGGGACAAGGTCAGGGAAAGTGCGGAATTGTTATCAGCTTTGCTGAGGCCACACCTGAATCAAAAGTTTGGTGCTGAAACAAGATTGAACTTGAGTGTCATTTGGAACTTAAAACAGCGAACGTCACAGTAGAAATCAGACTGCCTCGTAGAGTTGTTTTAAGGGGAACCAAAGCCCGATCTGAGCAATTAATTTTGGCTTGGCTGACATCACTTGCCGGCCTAGATTGCACAGTTTTTGTGCTGCACCCTCCAGGGTGTGCGTGCAGAGCTGGGACTGGCCACACACACTCTGGCAGAATCCTACTTATTATCACCCTGATTCCCATCTGAAACAGATTGCTCCTGTTCTAGGAAACAAATTCCATACAGCAAAAGCTTGAGAGAGCATAATTAACCCATATCCTGTTCTGTCCCCTGACCCTGGCGATATACAGATCTTCTTTAACATTTTGCTCATATTCTAGCTGCTGGCATGCTGACTCGTTTAATGAAATTCATATCGGGTCTAAGGAGCTGTCATTAGATGAAAATTATTACTGAGCCTGCAAGCAACTCTCAGATGACTTTGAGAATCTCCAGAATTAATTATGTTTAGAGACACTGCCAGCTACATTGGGTTAATCTGTTTCTTCTCATTTCAATTAAATCAAATTTAGCAAATATTCATTGCATTCCTACTGTGTGCCAAGCACTGTGGTTACAGAAATGAATGTGTTGCGGTTTATGCCCAAAGGAGTTCTAGACCTAGCAAGTTTTGGAATCTCTCATTTTCCCTGGCTTTCTTGCAGCCGTATTCCATTCCCTCCCCCACCACCCACCCCTTCTTGCTTTTTGGGGGAAGGGGTGATGGTTCTGTTTCTCTTTATGCCACATGCCAGTAGGTCTTCTTCCTTCTTCTGTGGATGAACTCTGTCGGGGCCTGTTCCTAACTCTGCTGTCCTCTTCCTAGTTTGAGGGCTATAACTACCTCAGAAGGATGAGCCTGTGCATCTGGACTGGAAAAGGAGGTCAGTTGTCATTATCAGAGAAGCGGAGCCAGTATCTTGGTGAACCATAGATTTGTCAGGGGAAATCATCGTTATGCTGGGTTTTTCTGAGTTATGGAAAAAAGATGGCTGTAATTTGAATTCCCCTCAAGCACTTGTAGGAAAGGAAGAAAATCTGCAGAAGACTCCAGTCTTTGCATTTCTGTCTCCCATTTAGAAGATTCCCCAACTCAGTCCAGACCATTCACAGGCCTGGCTAAAGATGGCTGTTTAGAAGTTATAATGGAAAATTTGCTTGGGGGTTTTTAGTTTAGGCCTACAGAGGAGAGGCTCCATTTTGAGGCATAATTCAAAATGAGCAATTTGCCTTGAAAACAGGCATATTTTCCAGCTTCATATGACTAATGGTACATGAAGGGAGTCTAGTAATCACATAATTAGTTCCCCATTACTAAGAAACCATTTTTGGAGTCCATGAGATGTGGTTTACAATAACTTCAGTGGTTCTGCATCAACAACCTAAACTCTGGAGGCCCACACTGGAAGACAAAGGCCCAATTTTCAATGATAGAGCTATGGGGAATTCCTCTAACTAGGGGACAAAGCTTGGTTTAACTCATTTTCTTTGTATTTGTTTAGAATCCAACACTTGGATCAGATTCAGGAAAAAAATTCACTAGAGGATTTGTAAACTTTTCACAGATCTTAGACCCTTGTCGAGTTCATATTCCTTTCTTGATTCCATGCTGAGATTTCAGAATTTGTTGGATCATATATAATTTGTAAAGTTTTCTTAGCTTGTTATACTGTATACTGTGATTCCAAAAGGACTGGGCTCCTTTTTTTTTTTTTTTTTTTTAATGAGCAAAGAGGAAAATAACTATGAGCAGTATTTACATTGGGTTGGCCAAAAAGTTTGTTCAGATTTTTCCAAAAGATGTTAAGGAAATGAACTTTTTGGCCAACCCAATATATTTGAAAACAATTTCTGGAATGTTTGGCGTTTTAATGAGAGAAACTCAAGTGATTCTATATAACAAGTAAATTGAAGAGGATTTTTCCTACTGGTGTTGACCTTTAGACTGTTAATTACAAGTTGATAATTGTTGAAGCTGAATGATGTATATTGGAGTTTCTAATCTCTAATTTATGTTTGAAATTTTTTATAAGAAAAAGTTAAATATAAAGTTTCAAAGAAAAAAGAGGCTAACATTAATAAAAAGTTAGAAGTAGATTAGAAAGAGAGGAGGAGAGAATGTTATTAACCCATTGCAATGATTAAATAAAAACACCATATCTCTGGAGTCATTATTTCAGTGAAAAATAATAATAGTTAATAATAATGGTCCCTTATAAAATACTTACTATGTACTCAGACCTTTAGAACATTATCACATCTAATCTCCACACCATCCTTTGACATAGATTTTATAATCATATAAAATATTTATATTTTAAAAATATAATTTATGAGGCTTAAAGAATTTATTCAACTTGCTCCAGATCATACATTAATAAATGGCAAATTATCTGTCATGAGCGCCCAGGCCCCAAAGCATAGGGCAATTTGATAATTGCCTCCTAAAGGGTGAAGAAGCTTGGGCGGGAGAGAACTTTTTTATTTAGAGTTGTGAAGGTACATTTCTGTAAGGCTGTCTACCACAGTGCAGTGGAAACACTTTGGAGTTAGATGACCTCACCTTGAATTTTGCTTATAACTGTGTGACCTCAGGCAATGTTGAGTATCTTTGGGCCCTTGTTTCCCCATCTTTAAAAAGAGCACATAGTAGTCACTCAATGCAGCAGAGCTCTCATTTTCTCTTGCCTGCTGTCTTCATGTATGGGTGGCTCTGTTCCAGTGAGTATTCACACTGTTCCAGCTTTTCTTAGAAGATGTTGTACTATAGGGACTTTGAAACAGTGTTTAGGAATAAGAAGAGGCTGAAAAGCTGACTTTGCTTTATATTAATAGAATATGGTATATAGGTCTACATGAAATTTACTTCATTAGCTTGATCTCTGAACTTTTTTTTTTAAGCCACACACACAGGGATATTTTTTATAATTGCTTGCAAGACAATGATGAATCATCTTATTACTACTGAGTCATCTCACCAGAACTGGAAGAAAGATGAGCAAGGGCTCATCAGGGCTGATCCCAGCATACCTCAGAAGTCTGGAAGTTCTTTGGATTGATTTATTTTCCTATTCTCCCTGTGAGCCAGAGATAGTCTTAGGGACAGAACTTAATAGTCTGGGTTACCTACTCAGAGGCTAAGTGTGCATAGGCTTATTCGTCCAATGTGTAAAAAAATAAAAAATTGCTTAAGTCAGTGAAAAACTAGATTAGCGACACAAGTTGTTTGAAAGAATTGCTAATTTAGTCAAAACAATTAGCAAACAATTATCCAGTACCCCCTATAGACCACACCAAGGATAGTAAAAATTAACTTAATATTCTTAAATATGTCATAACATGTACTGAATTAAACTGATAAAAACATACAAAAAAAGAGCATACAAAAGACAAAGATTGAAAAGTTTCTAAGTGCACCCTGCCTTTATCTACAACATGATGACTCACTTAACTTTTCTTCCTCTACCACGATCTCCTTTCTCTTCCAATTAAGACTGTGTTACTTGACTATGAGTTCTTAAAATCTAACTATACAAGGATTCTCCTCCAACTTATCCTTAGGGGCATGGGAGAATTCAGTGCTATGAAAAAAAAAAAAATCCATGCACTTTGTTGGACAAGTTTTCTTCCCTTATAAAGAAGCAAGACCATTTCTAAGTGCTGCAGTTAATTTCAACTCCAAAAGTTGGTTTAGCACACTGTAGACATAGTTGATGGCAATAGGCCAAGTACTTAATTAACTTTGGGATGTCTCAGGAAAAGGAAAGCTGGTGAAAGAAGTTTTTCCTTTAAAACTTTTTTTTTCCCTATAGGAAGTCTTTCCTATCCTGTCATTATATTATAAAACAGCTACTTATGTACACCTTCAGTGTTAGACACTGACAGTGTAGGAAAGGAGACAAAACATTAGCAAGTAAAAGCAAATGGTACCTCTTAAATATTATTAAGCAATTTTAAAAGTTCAATTTTTCTGAGAAGGGAGATTTTAGCTACTTTACAGAAAACTCTCCAGTTTATAAATTAACAATCTAATATACCTTGTATTTGCAACCTGATTTAGTAGGTTTTTTTTCCCCTTGGTCAAATTCCCTTTAAGTCACTGGGCCTTATGTCTGAATAATTACTTTAGAATTGGACCCAACATAGATTTCTGAATTGGCAAATTCTAGATACTGGGTGAATAGTTTCGTTGTCTCTGTATCAAGTGGGGAAGGGAGAGGTGAACCTCATTGCTTCGGAAACTAACATACATTTTGGTTCTGTCTGACAGGCAGTTGGACTTGCACATAACACAGGGAACTACCTTGTGGGGGCTACACGTTGTTACTTGGAAAAGTGACTCTGACATGCACAAAATCCCGAGAATTACCCTGAAGATCTGTTTTCAGAAAAAACAACCCTTTAGTCAGCTGCCCTACCAATACAGGTGGTCTCCAGGCAGCTTTTTCTGTGTGAACAAATGAAGAAGTGGTGGAATCTGACTGTTCCATTAGCGAATAAGCTGCTTTTGCGGAAAAAATGCAAACCGGATTAAGGCTGGATTTTCTAAGAAAGAGGATAGGATCTAAGACCGGGAGATTGGTATTTGGTTTTGACGTCCCCAATCCCCTTTTAGCAATTGGTCCCGTAGATGACAGTAGATCTGGAAAGGACGTCTAGCCAACTCTCATCTCCCTGAGAGAAGGCCCTGAACCTGGTGCCAAGGGAAGCCTGGATGGGCTTGAGGGTTAAAGTGTTTGGCAGGGCTGGACCAGGGCAAAATTGTTAGAAGGGAAAGCTTGACTTTTTGTGTGCTCTATCACTCCCAACGCAGGCATCCAGGAATGTGGGGGAACCACAACTGTCATTTCCTACCTGAGCCTGAAGTACTTGGTTGAGATCCAGATTTCAAATGACACAAGAAAAGAGTTAAAAAACGAAGCTCAACAATTTATGTGCTTACTTGTTATTATAAAGATAGTAGAATTGCAGACAACTTGGAATATTCGTTAAAGAATAAAAATTAATTAGTCTCTATATGTCACTCAGAGATAAATTACTTATTAGCTTTTTTGATTATTGTATTTCTATTATATGTCACACACATTTCGGGTCGGGGGGGAGCATTACAGTTGACCATTATTTTCTACCCTTCTCTCCATCAAGATTTATTCATTCTAATCTTATTCCTTGAAGATCTTGTTGAATGCCAGAGGTACAGTCAGTTCTTTTGTAATGTGATCTATATACACCCCTGAGAATATCCATGATCTGCATAAATACACAATAAAAAGCATAGAACTTATGGGATAATGAGATTAAAGGGACAGGACTCAAAAGCTTTGTCAGTAAAGATAAGGACTTACAAAGATAAGAACTTAATAAAAGTTCAGTTCAATTCAGTCACTCAGTCATGTCCAACTCTTTGCAACCCCATGAACCACAGCACGCCAGGCTGCCCTGTCCATCACCAACTCCCAGAGTCCACCCAAACCCATGTCCATCGAGTTGGTGATGCCATCCAGCCATCTCATCCTCTGTCGTCCCCTTCTCCTCCTGCCCTCAGTCTTTCCTAGCATCAGGGTCTTCAAATGAGTCAGCTCTTCACATCAGGTGGCCAAAGGATTGGAGTTTCAGCTTCAACATCAGTCCTTCCAATGAACACCCAGGACAGATCTCCATTAGGATAGACTGGTTGGATCTCCTTGCAGTCCAAGGGACTCTCAAGAGTCTTCTCCAACACCACAGTTCAAAAGCATCAATTCTTCGACTCTCAGCTTTCTTTATAGTCCAACTCTCACATCCATACATTTCCACTGGAAAAACCATAGCCTTGGGGTTGTACCATGTCAAATGGTGATGACATTCGTAAATATTAAAATACATATGGCACTTTAGTTTGAAAAAGAATTGGTGTTTACCTGAAGTGGGCAATGGGAGGGTTGCCTCTTGTGAGTTATTGTGAAGTGCCAGAAGGAGGTTTTTCTGAAATCAATAAAAAGTTGTAATACTAGGATGTGAATGGCTGCAACTCATTGTCCTCGGTTTGTGATCCAAAGATTGAAGTTAAGTGATCATTCACGGCTTTAAATCATGGAGCATGGTTTTCTGTCTTTGACATGCAGATCTTTCCAAACATTTGTTTACAAAAACTTCCATCAAAATTAAAAAAATGAACCTAATGTACAACTTTCTTCGATTAAATTTGTATGATGGTTAGAAATTCTTTTGTAGTTTTCTCATGTTCTTGCAGATTCACTGGGCAGCTGAAAGCTTTGGAAAATTGTACTGACATTTGAAGCAACTGAAGCAGCCACTACTAGCATAAAGTGGAGCCACTTTTGCAGGGTTTGGGGTTTTTCGTTTGAGGTCCTCAAGTGTATGTGCTACTTTCCTTTGTGTGTGCACTGCTTGGTGTTTTGAATCAGGATTCTTAGGTTTGGGATGTTGAATGAGTATTTGTACAGAAAACCTCACAAGTGTGAAAGAACAGAAAGCACAACCTCATAGAATAGCACATGTGGTGAATTCAGGTAGTTAATAGTTTGAGATATGTGTGTTTTGTGTATTCCTATCATGGGAAATAGATGGGATGTGTGTTTTGTGTATTCCTATCATGGGAAATAGATGGGGAAACAGTGGAAATAGTGTCAGACTTTATTTTTTGGGCTCCAAAATCACTGCAGATGGTGACTGCAGCCATGAAATTAAAAGATGCTTACTCTTTGGAAGGAAAGTTATGACCAACCTAGACAGCATATTGAAAAGCAGAGACATTACTTTGCCAACAAAGCTCCGTCTAGTCAAGGCTATGGTTTTTCCAGTAGTCACGCATGGATGTGAGAATTGCAGTGTGAAGAAGGCTGAGCACCGAAGAATTGATGCTTTTGAACTATGGTGTTGGAGAAGACTCTTGAGAGTCCCTTGGACTGCAAGGAGATCCAACCAGTCCATTCTAAAGAAGATCAGCCCTGGGTGTCCTTTGGAAGGAATGATGCTAAAGCTGAAACTCCAATACTTTGGCCACCTCATGCAAAGAGTTGACTCATTGGAAAAGACTCTGATGCTGGGAGGGATTGGGGGCAGGAGGAGAAGGGGACAGCAGACGATGAGATGCCTGGATGGCATCACTGACTCGATTTGAGTCAGTGATTTGAGTTGAATTTGAGTGAACTCTGGGAGTTGGTGATGGACAGGGAGGCCTGGCATGCTGCGATTCATGGGGTCGCAAAGAGTCGGACATGACTGAGCAACTGAACTGAACTGAACTGAACTGAACCTTGTTGGTTCAGCTGGATGCAGTTTTCTATGTTCACCTAAGAATGTGCAAAAATAAATGTGAAATTTGAGTTATGCTCAGACTGTTCCTTAATATATCATGGTATTAAAATAAATTGGTGTTGTCAAAACAAATGTTATAGCAAAAATAACTATGGTCTGACAAACACATTCCATAGAAGGCATGACCAGGTGGCAGATATCTATGAACTTTTATCTATAGTTTTGAAATCCATAAAGCTCTGAGAACTAAAAGATAGTTTTATTTTATTTTTTGGTTGGTTTGCTTGTTTTTGTAACTCAGCTTAGGGTAAAACTTAATCCAATTTAGCTTCATTTGTCACCTGGCTTAAACTGATATGAGACTCTTTTCTTCACTTGTATTGCTCAGTATAAATATTTATACATTTTGTTGCAGAAGTATTTTTGTATCTGGCAATTAGATATTATCTCAAACTCTGTTGGAGATTTAAATAATATATGGAATAAGCAGGCTTCTAATATCCTCCAAATTCTTTTTTTTGTTTGTTTCTGTTTTTTGACTGCACGCCCTGCATCATGCGGGATCCTCACCAGGAGTCAAACTTGAGCCCTCTGCAGAGGTAGTGCAGTGGCCTAAACACTGGACTGCCAGGGAATTCCAGTATCTCCCAAATGTTGAATTCTAAAACACATATGGACCCAAGACTGTGAATCTGCAAGGACCAAAAATGTATGACTCATTTTAGGTGACACATTCCCATTTTGACAGGACCTTCTGGGGTGTTACATTTAGGGGTGCCCTGTGCAAGCAGGTTGATGGAGAGATGGTAGACAGGCCCCTCCCTCTCTTGTTGGAGCTGTCTTCTTGGCTCCGCAACTAGTCCCTCTCCTTCCACTCCTGCTGCTCTTTCTTGGATTTCCCTGAGCATTTCTCTTCTCCTTCCCTTCTCTGAAATCAGTTTTTTTCACAGTCCATCCACCTTAGAATCGTCCAATGAAATAAAAGGCCCCAGCTTCCCTGGTGGCTCATGGGTAAAGAATTCACCTGCCAATGTAGGAAACACAGGTTCCATTTCTGATCCAGGAAGATCTCCCTATCATGGAACCACCAATTCCGTGAGCCACAACTACTGAGCCTGTGCTGTAGAGCCAGCGAGCCACAACTAGTGAAGCCCGAGCGTTCTAGAGCCTGTGCTCTTCAACAAGAGGGGCCACCGCAATGAGAAGCCTGCGCACCACATCTGGAGGGCAGCCCCGGCTCACAGCAACTCAAGAAAAGACTGAGTAGAAGTGAAGACCCAGCACAGCCAAAAATAAATACTAATAAAAACCAAGGCCTCCGGTTAGACTTTCTAAATGAGAAACTCACAGGATGGGGCCCTGTATATTTTAACAGTTTTCTCCACGATTCAGATACACTATTAAGTTTGGAGTCAGCTGCCTGAAATAAATGTATTCCTCAATATCCTTCACTACATTCACCTCTTAGTCTCACTCTGGTCTCACTCAATCAATGGTCACGCATATGCTGACAACTTTACTGCATTATCACAGGTCAGTACATAACGTCTTTACTTCTACTTTTGGGCTTCAGACTCAGTATTCAGCTGCTCACTCAGGTGTCCCCAGGGCATTACAAAATAAACATATTAAAAACTGGGCTCATCCTTTTACACTTCAGTGAATGGAATCACAGTCATCTCAGTTTCCCTGTCGAAACCCGTGGCTCCTCTCTGATTGCTCTCTCACTCTCATCTTCCACATCTGACCTCCCCTTTCGAAATAGATGTCCAGTCTTTCCACTTTCCTCCTTCCCCTAGCCCAGCCACCATTCTTTCTTGCCTAGACTTTTGCAGCTGTGTCAACTCCTCCAATCTGTTCTCCATAACAGAGCCGGATGGAATTTTCTAAAATGCAAACTAATCATGTCACTTCCAGGTGAAAACACCGAAGGTCGTCCCATTATCACTCACCAGAACCCAGACTCTTTATCCAGGCCTGCAAGGCCCTCGACTTCATCTCAGAGGGCCTCGTACTCTGTGATACTGTCTCCCCACTCTTTTATTTAGGTCTCCCTGACACGTGCTCCTGGGGTCACCTCCTACTTTGCTCTCTGAGCACTCTTCCTGCTGTATGTAATTACTGCCTTAATTATCCATTTCCTCCATCACCAGACTCTAAGCTCCATGATAGCAGGACCCTGGCCATCTTGCTTATTATGGAGCACTCCCATGGAAAGCACTGATGAACCAGTGAATAAATGGGTTATTTCAGCATGTGTGGTTTTGGGGTTGGGGGTGGAGGCTTTCATGCTTCTCAAGTAATACCAGTGAGGATGGCTGGCCAGTTCAATTTAGTTCAAGACAACTCAATTTAACAAACAGTTATTATTGAGTATTTATTATGCTCTATTGGGCATGTCACAGGAGTTGGAGAAGACAAGGCCTCTGCCCTCAAAGACGGCTGCCTTAACCTAACGTGTCACTTGCTGGCATCCTGCTGTTCCTGGGCAGATGGCTCAGAATCAGAATGCCACTGATGCCCTGACTTCAGGAACTGCCTGATGCCTCTGCTCCTCCCCTGGTCTCCTGTCTGCCCCCACTTCAGGTGTTTGCCTAGACTAGGCCTGAATTTGCCTCATTCATTAGCATGAGAAAAGAACTGTGTAATGACAGAGTTCTCTAAAGGAATTCCAATCCCCCACTGCTACATGCCCTTGGTCATGGGGAGACAAGCAATTTCCACATAAGATTACATTTTATAACAGAAGTTACAGCAGAAGCAGAAGTTGGGCAGAAATCTCAATTCCATCATTTGCCAGTTGATCTTGGACAAATCTTGATTTTTTTCATGCATAAACAGAGATAATAGAGACACCTTACAGGTTTTTGTGATTATTAATGTTTTTAACAAAAAATAATAATGTCTCAGACTGAGTGCTGGCTACGTGCTGGCTACTGTCCTAAGAGCTGACCTCATTTAATCTTTGCAACAATCCTAAGAGGTAGATATTAATATATTCATGTTACAGGTGAGGGTGGTGAGGCTTAAGTAACTTTCCCGTGCTAAGAGTGAGCAAGCGGAAGGGTTAGAATTTCATCCAGGCAGCCTGGCTCCAGGGTTCATGCCCTCACTTACTACACCACCTTCTCAAGGCTGAGGTTAATTGAAGATATGGATAAAATTTCTATTCTCTTATTGTAAAAAAGAAATAACAAAATGTTTTAAAGGGATTTATTTAATTTATCTTTAATTCTCTTGTTTTCCAGGGTCTTGAGAGAATGCCATAAAAAACACATTTTCTTGTTCCATGGAATAAATAGGTACTATTAAAAAAAAATGCCATCCTGCATGTTATTTTTCACTTTAGCTTTTTCTCCCTGATTCTCTGATACATTAACAGTTGTGTGTATTTGGACCACATGTGGCCTGGTCTCACAGATGTCCAGCCCTTTTGACAGTTGGGTGGTGTAATGGGCATATTGGGGAGGGGCGGGGGGCAAACGAACTCCCTCTAGTTACTTATTAAAGAAGCTGGCTAGTTTAACAGTCAAGATAGTTCTAAAGTCTAGTGGCTGTCTTCAATCCAAACTTTTTCTACTTAATATATTACCATTTTATAATATATTATTTATATATATTTAAAATGATTATAATATATCATTTCATAATATAGTATCATGGTATAACTGAAGCAATTTTAAACCATGATAGTAGTTTTTTTCTAAGTGCTTGCAAGCAATGACTACAAAGGAATATGATAATTTAGAGGGTGGTCAAAAGGGAATTATATTGTTTTTTAAAAAAAAATCATTTTATTCACAAACACACAGTATTTACTAGTTGCTAATAATATCTAGAGTCTAAGAATTTTAGATAAGAGAGTATATTACTGACTGAATATGGCTAACATCCATTATCCTAAGATGTTCCTGTCGCCTTACTTCTGTGGGCTTTGAGCTTTTTGGCACAAGTATAGGGTCCACTGTGGTGAGACATATCTGCTGTTGTTCTTTAGTCAGTCAGTCGTGTCTGACTCTTTGTGACCCCATGGACTGTCCTCCAAGGGGATCTTCTCCACCCAGGGATCAAACCCAAGTCTCCTACATTGGCAGGCGGATTCTTTACTGCTGAGCCACCAGGAAAGCCCAAGGCACATTTAAGGGAGAAAAATATTTGGTCCAGAGGTTTATCTATAGACTTTGTTTGACCTCACTGGAGGTCAAATAACCCAATTTCCTTAGTAACGCTTGGGTCAAGGCAACTGAGGTTCAGTTCAGTTCAGTTCAGTCACTCAGTTGTGTCCAACTCTTTGCGACCCCATAAATTGCAGCATGCCAGGCCTCCCGGTCCATCACCAACTCCCAGAGTTCACCCAAACTCATGTCCATCGAGTCAGTGATGCCATCCAGCCATCTCATCCTCTATCGTCCCCTTCTCCTCCTGCCCCCAATCCCTCCCAGCATCAGAGTCTTTTCCAATGAGTCAACTCTTCGCACAAGGTGGCCAAAGTACTGGAGTTTCAGCTTTAGCTTCATTCCTTCCAAAGAAATCCCAGGGCTGATCTCCTTTAGAATGGACTGGTTGGATCTCCTTGCAGTCCAAGGGACTCTCAAGAGTCTTCTCCAACACCACAGTTCAAAAGCATCAATTCTTTGGCACTCAGCTTTCTTCACAGTCCAACTCTCATATCCATACATGACCACTGGAAAAACCATAGCCTTGACTAGATGGACCTTAGTTGGCAAAGTAATGTCTCTGCTTTTCAATAAGCTGTCTAGGTTGGTCATAACTTTCCTTCCAAAAAGTAAGCGTCTTTTAATTTCATGGCTGCAGTCACCATCTGCAGTGATTTTGGAGCCCCCCAAAATAAAGTCTGACACTGTTTCCACTGTTTCCCCATCTATTTCCCATGAACTGATGGGACCAGATGCCATGATCTTCGATTTCTGAATGTTGAGCTTTAAGCCAACTTTTTTACTCTCCTCTTTCACTTTCATCAAGAGGCTTTTTAGTTCCTCTTCACTTTCTGTCATAAGGGTGGTGTCATCTGCATATCTGAGGTGATTGATATTTCTCCTGGCAATCTTAATTCCAGCTTGTGCTTCTTCTAGCCCAGCGTTTCTCATGGTATACACTGCATAGAAGTTAAATAAGCAGGGTGACAATATACAGCCTTGACGTACTCCTTTTCCTATTTGGAACCAGTCTATTGTTCCATGTCCAGTTCTAACTGTTGCTTCCTGACCTGCATATTGGTTTCTCAAGAGGCAGGTCAGGTGGTCTGGTATTCCCATCTCTTGAAGAATTTTCCACAGTTTCTTGTGATCCACACAGTCAAAGGCTTTGGCATAGTCAATAAAACAGAAATAGATGTTTTTCTGTAACTCTCTTGCTTTTTCCATGATCCAGCGGATGTTGGCAACTTGATCTCTGGTTCCTCTGCCTTTTCTAAAACCAGCTTGAACATCTGGAAGTTCACGGTTCACGTATTGCTGAAGCCTGGCTTGGAGAATTTTGAGCATTACTTTACTAGCGTGGGAGATGAGTGCAATTGTGCGGTAGTTTGAGCATTCTTTGGCCTTGCCTTTCTTTGGAATTGGAATGAAAACTGACCTTCTCCAGTCCTGTGGCTACTGCTGAGTTTTCCAGATTTTCTGGCATATTGAGAAATGGTATGGTCCTAACAGAAGCGGAAGATATTAAGAAGAGGTGGTAAGAATACACAGAAGAAATATACAAAAAAATATTCACGACCAAGATAATCACGATGGTGTGATCACTCACCTAGAGCCAGACATCCTGGAATGTAAAGTCAAGTGGGCCTTAGAAAGCATCACTATGAACAAAGCTAGTGGAAGTGATGGAATTCCAGTTGAACTATTTTAAATCCTGAAAGATGATGCAGTGAAAGTGCTGCATTCAATATGCCAGCAATTGAGGTTATTTACCTAAGTATTCACATTGTATGCTCTCAAGGAAAGATTGGGTGGAGTGGCAGAAATATAAGTAAATATGCTGTGAACTTATAAATTTTGTATATTTACATATTGATGCTCATTTAAGCATAGATTAAAATATGATTTACATAGTAAATAGGTCCATCAGCGAAAGGTAACTTTTGTGAAATAACTGCAGAATTTAAAGTGTTTAAATACTTTATGATTCACATTGGCACATTAGCCCATTTGAAGGCAGATTCTAAAGTATAGATAGTAGTTTGTCACTCAGTCGTGTCTGATTCTTTGCGACCCCATGGACTGTAGCCTGCCAGGGTCCTCCCTCCATGGCATTCTCCAGGCAAGAGTACTGGAGTGGGTTGCCATTTCCTTCTCCAGGGGATCTTCCTGACCCAGGGATCGAACCTGAGTCTCCCGCATTCCAGGCAGACACTTTAACCTCTGAGACACCACAGAAGTCCAAAGTATAGATAGAAGTCCTTAAAAAAGGGAATGTGAAAACACATGTGCATTAAATAAATAAGATTGCAAATCTGGTGAGATTAGAACTGAGCATTTAGAGAAACTGACATTAAAGGAACACAGGCAATCTATAACTCAGAATACGGATAGAAATGTCTCAGCTGGCATTGTGGGCTGATTGTTGTCAGCATGACAAGTGTCCTCATATGAAGAGGAGATTATAAGACAGACATGTACAGAGGAGAGAGCATGGGAAGACAAAGAGAGGAGACCATCGATAAGCCAAGGAAAGAGGCCTCAGAAGACATCAACCCTTGACCTCAGATTTCTAGCCTCCAGAATTCTGAGAAACAAATGTCTGGTTTTTAAGCTACCCAGTCTGTGGTATTTTGCTATGGCAGCCCTAGCCAATTATTACTATTATACCCTGTGACACTCTGCCTTTGTGTTGGAAAACACGAGTATTGTTTCAACTTCTTGTACTTGATTTGGCTCTGCCAATGACATGACTCAGAATAACTGACAAGCCACAAGAGCCTCATTTCTGTCTTTCAGTGTGAGCTGAGTCAGGTTTGATGCTGAGAGACCTTGCATATATCTTGAAGTTTATCCTTGAGTGGGAAAAAAGAAAGGATGCTTATTATATTTAGATAGCAAGAGACCAGAGACCACAGTCAATCCAAATCATCTTGATTAGTTGAACAAAGAGCTAAACTGAAGTAGAGGAAAATTCAAAAGATTTAACTATAAGTTCTTAAACTTGGACTTTAAAATGTCAATTGCACAAGTACAAGGGAGGCGAGAAGTTGTTAAACAGTGGTGTGTATTGAAAGCTCATAATGAGTCAACTGAATGGTGAGAATGCCCCCAAACTCAGAGTGTTTATAAGCCATCATTTATGGGATCCCTATTTTCAGGGGTTCCTGACAAGATAAAGGGCTGCCTCATGAAGTAGTGAGTCTCCCATTGCTGAAGGTATCCAAGGAATGACCCAGTGACCAGTTTTCAGTTATGTGGCAGAAGGCACATAGTTAACTTGAAGACACACTAGTGGTTGAAGTTAAAATCACAAATGGTTGCCCGAGGAATTGAAGACCACATGTCCCCACATAATTCTGAGTTTTCACTGTAACTATCTTTTAAATATTAGTGCTTAGGAAGATTCATGGAAGGACATAGAGATCACCCTGAAAGCCAGTGATGCCAATATTAATTTCTTTTTTCTTTTTATCTCCATTTGTTTACATCTTCCTTTGGGAGAAATCATTTCTTTAGAGGGGGTTTGGAAACAGTGGTCTTTGGCTGTATTGAGAATCTGTCCAGTTTGACAACTCCAGATATTGATTGAGTTTGCTTTATTCTGAAGTTAGTATCTTGAATGGGGAAATGTTGATCTTGGTTTTATCTCTAACCTCTGTTGCTTTCAAGATAACCAGAAAGAGATTAGTCTATAAAACATGCATTTACCTGTGTAGACTAGTGAAATCTTATGCTGGGAAAAGTCCCCATTTTAATAAGCTTTAAACAAAAAATTCCACCTTAGGTGCTAATTAGAATCTAAATTCAGGTGTTAACCTCTTTGACTGAAAGTGCATGTTGAGTAATTGCAGGAAAGGGGCCAATTTCAGGCACAGCAGTAATTACTGAATTAGTAGAAAAGTTCAAGTAGGGCTTCAGATTTCAGATCATTACTGAGCTTTTTGAGGAACAGCTAATCCTGGAGTGATTGGGCTTCTCACACCTGTGTGTGTGTGCTTGTGTGTGTGTGTGTGTGAGTGTGAATGAGTGTGAAGGGAGCCCACTTAAATTTCAAAGAAATAACCTTACAAATGACCACAGAATTAAGTACTAATATTTCTTGATATTTAAAAATATAATTTTCAAAACCTCTGAAAAATCTTTAATACTTTTCATTTTTACTTCAAATAAAGGGGGTGGGGGAAAGCAGAATCTGTTTTATCTGACAAAACAGCTTCATCTTTGAAATTTAGTTTCTTGCATTATTTACTTCTTACTGTCTTGGGAATTAGCCTTTAATGTGCCAGGGGGTGTGCTGGGTTTAGTCATGTCTGACTCTTTGCAACTCCATGGACCATAGCCTGCCAGTCTCCTCTGTCCATGGGATTCTCCAGGCAAGAATACTGGAATGGGTGGCCATGCCCTTCTCCAGGAGTTGTTCCCAACCTAGGGATCAAACCCAGGTCTTCCTCATTGCAGGTGGATTCTTTACTGTCTGAGCCACCAGGGAAGCTCATGAATACTGGAGTGGGTGGCCTATCAGGGTCTTCCCGACTAAGGAATTGAACTGGGGTCTCCTGCATTGCAGGTGAATTCTTTACTGGCTGGACTACCAGGGAAGCCTGTGCCAGGGAGTATGGGAGACTGCAGCTGCCTTGTTTGTTGTTACCTGGTGTACTGTTCAATCATGATGTTGTCTTCCTAACAAAGTCTAACGGCCCTAAGGAGAAACAAAATCTATAGAGACAAAATCGACCCAAATCCTCAGGGTGTAAAGTAACTTATGTCCTCTTCATTATGGCAACTGTTTCTTCACCTCTGAGTGTAATTTCAAGTGTTAACTCTGATTTATAAAGCGCTAAATGGTCTGTCTTGTAAAGAGCTTCTTGCTTCCTCTAGGAACAAAGATGAATTATTAAGCATCTGGTCACTGACCTCAAAAGTAAAGCTGTGGAAATTTTGAGTACTGAAACTCATTGTGGGCATTTTTCAAGGAGCCTTTCAAATGGAAGGCCAAGTAGATACCATTGTTGAAGCACTAGTGCTTACAGTGTGTAAGAAACATTCAATAAAGAAATATTCAATCGGCTTTATATCTTAATAAAGAGTTCACAATCAATTAAGTTATAAATGTATAAAGTGAAATAGGAACACCAAATAGAAAAGATCATACAAAACTTCAATAAGCTTAGCTATTCATCAGTGTAGAACTGGATAAACCTATTATGGATACTGTGTGCCCATTCAGAAGAATTAGGGAATCTGGATATATTGGGATATTAGAGCCTCAAAATACAGTTTTAAGATTTTTTAAAATGCAAAATAATAGATATAGAATTAGTTTATTCATAATTTCTTTTAGAAGAGATGATATCTATAAATATATGTGTAAACTTAGATAAGCATACTTTTAAAAAATGCCCTACAAGGAATAGGATGAGTTCATGCTAAGTTGCTTCAGCTGTGTCTGGCTCTTTGCAACCCTATGGACTATAGCCCAACAGGCTCCTTTGTCCATGGGATCTTTAGGCAAGAATCCTGGAGTGGGTTACCATGCCCTCCTCCAGGGCTTTTTCCCAGGGATCAAACCTGTGTCTCCTGCATTGCAGATGGACTCTTTACTTCTGAGCTACCTGGGAAGCCCACTATCCTTACTGAAGATCAATTTATCCAGTCTTCAGCCAGTAGAAGCCTCCTGAAGTTGGCTTTGGAGTCCAACTGATACAACCTCAGTAATCCTTGATAGCATCTTTGCTTTCTGGTATGACAAGATATTTCAAGATCATCTTGTATATTTTCTGCCCCAGACCAAGAACTGAGAATCTCCAGAGAGCACTGATCCATTTTAGCGGGAAATAGTATTTAGAGAGCATGGTCTGGACACTAGTGGTGCTTATTGCTGCTGGGTTGGTCATTTTTTCTAGGCTTTTTCAGGATATATATATATATGAGGTAAAATATACATGTGTTGCAATTCAGATGTTTTTCTCAACCTCTTTGATCTTACATATTTATCTCTTTTTATTGATACTGAAAATTTCAGTTTTCAAAACACTAGCATGATTATATAATAGTCTTGGAACAAAAATACCAACAGTACTATTATACTGTTACTACTATAATATATGCTTACTATAATTAGTGAAAACTGCTGTCCTTAGAGTATATTCTGCTAAGAACATATAGTCAAACAACTGTGTTGTAAGAGTCATTTGAAATAGATCATCTCTGTAAGGTTATGCCATCAATTGGCTATATACTGAGGTTCATTTGTTTCATTTAAATTTTGAGTTTTTTAGATTGTATTTTAAATTTTAATTTTGCTCGGTGATTGTGTAAAATGTTAACTTGGCTCCAAAGTGAAGTCTGTACAACAATGCCTGTGTGCATGCTCAGTCGCTTTGGTTGTGTCTGACTATTTGCGACCCTGTGGACTGTAGCCTGCCAGGCTCCTCTGTCTATGAGGATTCTCCAGGCAAGGATACTGAAGTGGGTTGCCATGCCCACCTCCAGGGGATCTTCCTGACCTAGGGATCGAACCCGAATCTCTTATGTCTCCTGCATTGGCAGGTGGGTTCTTAACCACTAGAGCCACCTGGGAAGCCCATAAATTCAAAAATGTCTAGCTATTATGTCACTTGCCCTACAGGTAATCTTAAAATTTTTATGTTATGATTTTTCTTTCCCTTTTTTGACGTTTAGTATAATCAAATGTGTATTCTTAGAGAAATGAAAGCATTTAACTTAATATATTATGGAGATCACAAGTAGTAAGATCCTAGTAGTGAGTAAAGATATTCTTTATTTCTTTTCATAGCATCTTTCATACCTTTTAGTCTTCTCTGAAGCTGATAATAATTGCTTTTCATTTAGCTTTTTAATTTCTTTTTGAAGTTTGGGTTACTTTTCTAGATTTTTAATACTAATTTATCTTCACACGCTCCCTGCTTGTCTAAATCTTTTGTCAGTATATTTAAGCATATTGGGTACTCAATCAAGTTCATATTCTTGGATTCATTCTTCTGGAATCTGCTGCCTGCTCTAATCTGGATGAATGATTCCCCTGTTCTGCTGCACAATGCCATCCCATTCTCTACAATCTCCCTTCTCCAGCATCTGAGAAATTTCCCTTTTTATGGAGCAAAATCACCTGCTTACTAAATCTCTTGTCACCTTCTTCCTTGCTTTACTCCCTCATTTTAACTCAGCTGAACTCCTTTAGCTTATACTGTGATGAGGTTCATAATTCTTATTCATTCTGCTGCTGCTGCTGCTGCTAAGTCGCTTCAGTTGTGTCCAACTCTGTGCGACCCCAGAGACAGCAGCCCACCAGGCTCCCCTGTCCCTGGGATTCTCCAGGCAAGAACACTGGAGTGGGTTGCCATTTCCTTCTCCAATGCATGAAAGTGAAAAGTGAATGTGAAGTCGCTCAGTCGTGTCTGACTCCTGGTGACCCCATGGACTGCAGCCTACCAGGCTCCTTCATCCATGGGATTTTCCAGGCAAGAGTACTGGAGTGGGGTGCCATTGCCTTCTCCCTTATTCACTCTACCATCATCCAAAGATGAGATTTCACTGGAGCATCATTTGAATGACTTGTTCTTCCCCAGTGTGTCCCGTGATATGCTTTCACATGGCTCTAAGTCATGCAATGTATAAATGCTCCACAACCTGATTTAGATCCCACCCTTAGTCAAAAAGGGCATGGCTGAAGGCTGTCTTCATGACAATTAACTGGAGAATCATTTGCTCCACGTTCAGATAGCTCTTTGCCTACTGTGGGCTTCCCTGATATCCCAGTTGGTAAAGAATCCACCCCAATGCAGGAGACCCTGGTTCAATTCCTGGGTTGGGAAAATCCCCTGGAGAAGGGAAAGGCTACGCATTCCAGTATTCTGGCCTGGAGAATTCCATGGATTGTATAGTTCCCTGGGGTGGCAAAAAGTCAGATAGGACAGAGCGACTTTCACTTTCACATTGCCTACTGCACAGTAGTTTCTGATATAACAGAAGCAAAGCCTTGCAACAGACTGGAAAAACTTGGAAGTTGTTTTATGTACATAGTAGAGGCATGAAATGCAGCCTAAACAAAGGCTTGACTATGTCCGAAGACCTCAGAGCATGATCGTTTGCATCAGGTTATCAGTGGGCTTGTGGGGAAGATGGGAGTCTATGAAAGTTATGATATCGATATCTTGATGCTGATGGAACAGGATTCTCTCATATAGGTAAATAAAATTCCCTGGATGAGTTTAAGATAATGAGGGGTATAAGCTACTTGCAATTATAGCAAGCAAGCAAGCAAGCAAACAAACACGTAACACTAACAAAATCATTGTTAAATGAGAGATGCATACATGCATGGATGCAGCAGGAAAAAGAGAAAAGCAATTCTCTGGCAGGCTTTTGGTTATGTATTTCAGTAACATATAGGGTTTGTGGTTTATAACATCATCAGAGTAGTACAATAGCATTATATCCCTGAGAGTTGTGCAGTTATCTCTCCCTTTCTCTTTCTTTTCTTTGCATACAATGGGGGATCTAAGCCTGGATCCATGCCCTACCCAGGACATTTCCTCTTTGTGGCATGTGAGCCGTTACCAAGGCTAAGATTTACTGCTTTGGGGATCGGTTCAGAACAAATGTTCCAAATAGCCTTCCGCCTCAGGCAAGGTAATTTTGGACCAATTCAACAAGACTTCAAAGGAAGCCACCTACTACAATGCCTAAGGAGGATAAAGACCTGATTTAAATGAATGTATTGCAATTAGTGGGTATTTACTTTATATGTTGCCAAGTTTTGATAGCTTTCTTTAACCCTCAGGGAAATAATATATATGTCTACTTCTGGTGAGCTGAAGAAACGGGATATGTGCTTCCCAGAGAGACAGGTGTTGAGAATATACACAGATCTAAAGGAGAGAAAAGACAAAAAGTTCATGAAAGCTGGGGACAAAGAATAGATTCAATGCTTGTTTTGGGGAAAAAAAAGTTAGTGTAAGGGGTGTTCTCCCAGCATCTCCTTCCCTGAAAAAGAGACAGACCTTCTTCAGCAAAATTCTGTCTTCTTTGCAAATAGCTTGTATTAACTAAGGAAAATAAGAAGGAGGCAACATTTAACATAGATAAATATGGAAAAGGCACTTATCAATTAAAGGAGTCTTGGACCACCAAGCTGATTGAGTACATCCTGAAGTGTTGTGAGTTTAATCCAATCATTCAGCACGAAGCATTCCAGCAGAAGAGGAAATTAAGGATTAAATGGCAGTGGAAGAATGTGAAAGTAAGACTCTGGATGTACAGTCTGAGTGGACTTTAATCAAATCAAGCCAGAAGCAGGCCAGAATGGAAATCTGATCACCCAGTGTTCTCATAACCATGCCTAGAGTTTCATTGGAGATCTTACACTTGAAAGTGAGGTTTAGTGTAAGAATTGTTACAGGGGAAGACTAGAGTGTTCTCTTAGCATTTCTCATAGGAAGAATGAATGCTGAGAGAGACAGCCCCAAATTTAGTCAAGAAGTGCTGTCTGGAGACCTCTATGGAGGTAAGGGGCAGGCAGAAGGAGCTACATGCCAAATTAAAAAGATCTCAAAGAAAGGAAAAGCAAAATATACTCACTCTAATCTGTGTTCCTATGTATTTCCACAGTATCAGTTCAGTTCAGTTCAGTTCAGTCGCTCAGTTGTATCCGACTCTTTGCAACCCCATGAATTGCAGCACGCCAGGCCTCCCTGTCCATCACCAACTCCCAGAGTTCACCCAAACTCACGTCCATTGAGTCGGTGATGCCATCCAGCCATCTCATCCTCTGTAGTCTCCTCCTGCCCCCAATCCCTCCCAGCATCAGAGTCTTTTCCAATGAGTCAACTCTTCACATGAGGTGGCCAAAGTACTGGAGTTTCAGCTTCAGCATCATTCCTTCCAAAGAACACCCAGGACTGATCTCCTTCAGAATGGACTGATTGTATCTCCTTGTAGTCCAAGGGACTCTCACAGTATACAACTGAGCAAATAATCATTCACAGCAAAATGGAATTAAAGACACTGGTAAAAAACAGATAAAAGTTAGCAGAAATCTGTTAATAACACCTTACTCAAAATTTTTCTAAACTAACTTTTGTTTATGTGACTTTTTAATTAGAATATTCTTTCTACTGTAGTAGTCTGAAACAAAACCCACAATCTCTTTGAGATATGCCTGTTCCCAACTCCAATCTAATCTAGCGATCCTGTTTCACCTGAGGGGTGAGAAAAACTGACTTTATTTTTTAAAAAACGCTTACTTAAATATCTGACTGCACTGGGTCTTAGTTGTGGCATGCAAGATCTTAAATTACTTGCATGTGAACTTTCAGTTGCAGCATGTGGAATCTCGTTCCCTGACCAGGGATTGAACCTGGGCCCCCTGCATTAGGAGTACAGAGTCTTAGCCACTGGACCACCAGGGAAGTTCCCCTTCTTCAGATTTAAAAATCTGATTTGTTTGGATAATTGCCAACCTTCCCTTCCATTGAAGTCAGAGCCATATACCACCATCATGTATGAAAACAACCTCTTCCTGAATTTTGGACTCAAACAAAATCATATTTTGGTGTTTAAAATTTATCTGACAGATGAAAATACTTTCTAAAACTAGCCTGTACAAAAAACTGCTCAAATCTCCTTTTGATAATGTTACTATCTTTTGGTATCTAAAACGCATTTCCCCATCTTTATGACTATGTTAGATATTCTGTGAAGCAGTTGATTGCTTTATGTTTGGTGGCATGTTTTCTCCTTGCTGTCCTACAGCATTCTAGTTGGGACACTGCCATTGCCCTTGGATTTCTGAGATTTCTAAGACAATTGCTCTCTGGTTACCGGTGTTTTGAAGAAGTGGGGAAAAGAAAGAGAAACTCATTCAGGGGATGGCAAATGAGGCTTCTGATGGCATTGAGACTATTTTAATCGATCTTAAACCATCTTGACATGTGCTAATGTTTGAAATGTAGGTGTCTTTTAGGTGTGTGGCCTGGCCTGTTCTCCCCTGCTGTTTACTTTAGCAGCTTGTCTGTCTGAAAGTTGTGATATCACAAAGCCTCCTCAGGGTCTCAGGGCAAGATGCAGCACGCAGACTATGAGAAACAGCCCCCGGGGCCGGCCGCTAAGCCACTGCAGGTAGAACCACCACGGTGCTGGCAGGTAAGCCTTCAAGGGAACAATGAAAGGGGTGGCTCAGGTGAATAGAGCCTGGCTTCACCTGGATGTCCTGGAACAATTAGACAACTTCCACCCTAGAATGCTCTCCTTAGGAAAGATAAAGGGACCTCTGTTGTTAAGTGACTACTGTCATGTTCCGAAATGCTGTGTGATGCAAAATTTTCATTTCCTGGACCTGCCATTCCACCTAAATCAGATTTTGCTCAGTATACTTGTTAGCGTCAATCCTGGTGATTGGTGGCTTTTAAGTAAGGAAACCTTCTAATTTTTAAAAACACATTAGCCATGGAATTTATTCTCAGATAAGGCAGAGTGAAGTGGCAGTGTAAACAGAATGACCTAAAGGAAATCAGCTTTTAAAACACATACACACATACATACAGAGGAAAATAAAGAATGTGAAATCATTTCTTTACTCTGTTGGTCATACTTTAGCAAATATGTTTTTGCCTGAATCATGTCTAAAATTACTTCTAACAAAATTTAAATTGCTTATTCCCCTTTGACAGTATATTTTTTATTATGTAGATGATATACAACTATTGTATTATTGTGAAAGGTTAAATGAATATTTTCATTCCCACCCATCTCAGCTCTTTCACTTCACATACAATCATGCACTCTGTCTTCCCCTCCCTAAAAGGTAAGTGGCGACTGACTGTCAGAAGTTTTCTCTGTATTTTTTGAATTTCCTTTCACATTTACATACAAATATATTCTTTGGAGATTTAAAAAATAAATAGAAATAGAAATATCTCTTTCTGAAACTTTTTTTTTTTTTAGTTTTAAAATGTTTCTTGGAGATTGTTCCAAGTTAGTGCATATTTGAGTCTGCATAGTATTTCTTTGTGTGGGGTTATTCCAGCTCACCTACTCATTTCTCCATTGATAGACATTGAGGTTGTCTCTTTTTTTTTCTATCCCAGTTAAACTTCAAAAAGGGGAATGTATTTCTAGCTGAAATTTCTATTCAGTCAAAGATGCCAATTTTGCCATCCCTTTCAAATTAATTAATTAATGATAAATGACTTTTAATGCTTAAATAAATTTCTAGCATATGTTGTTTACCATAGGCTTCTCAGGTGGTGCAGTGGTAAAGAATCTGCCTGCCAATGCACGGGGTGCAAGAGATGTATGTTTCATCCCTGGGTTGGGAAGATCGCCTGGAGTTGGGAATGGCAACCCACTCCAGTGTTCTTGCCTGGAAAATTCCATGGACCAAGGAGCCTGGCGGGCTACAGTCTATGGGGTGACAAAGATTGGACATGACTGAGCACATGTATACCTACTGTGTGCACGAGGCTTTAGGCAAGACATAAACTTTAGGCAAGTCTTAGTAGGAGATAGAATAAATCCCATTTGGAACCTAAGCCTTTTCAGACAAAACTTTTAACTAATCTTGCTTTCTTTGTCACCAAAGTGTTCTCTGAAGTAATTAAAGGCCATGGGCCTTTATCATGGAGGCAAAGCTGCTGGAGGCTACTTCATTGTAACACAGTAATTTTCAGTTTAGGACTTAGTGCTACAATGGCACTACAAGTTTGTGATTGACTTTTGGCGATGTGATTTCAAAGGACTGGTGGTTGTTTTTGCCTGGGAATTTCCAGCCTCTAAATATCTAACTATCCCTGATAAACCCTAGGCAGCCCCATCTCGAAAATGCCTAGTGATGCATCTCAGGGCTGGGGGACAGGACTCTGACAGCCCTGCCACAATGCCCAGCAGACTTTAGGGTGAGGGTGGCAGGCATGTCTGCTGTCTTCTCTCCAGGTCAGCCCAAAGTGAGAGGACACCAACTCTGGGAGATGAAACTTGCTTGCAACTGGTGAGCAGTAGAGCAGGGACTTGAATTCAGGTTCTTTGACACCTGAGCCTGAGGATTTTAGTCACTAGGTTGTCCTGCAACTCTCACTATAACGTTGCTGTCAGTACAAAAGGGATTCAGAGGAGGGAGTATTTCCTATGGGCTAGGATTGCCTGTAGGGCTTTCAGCTAGGACCTGGGAATTAAATGATTTAGGTTTGGGCTATGAGGAAGAGGAAGGAAAAGGTGTAAATAAAGATACGGGAAGGGAAAAGCAAAAAACAACAGGCACAACCATAATAATAGCAATAAATTAACATTACAGATTATTTTACTCTGGGCTGGGACCTTGCACAGTCCATAGGAAACATTTTATTTAATTCTTAATAAATTCTGATGAGATAGGGACTTCCCTGGTGGTCCAATGGTTAAGAACTCATCCTGCACTCTGTGGATATGAAGAAACTCAAAATGAGACAGATTCTTCTGAAATTTCTTTGTGAAAAGAGGAATTGTGCAGCCAGATCCTAAGCTCTAATATAAATAAATACCAGATAAATAAATAAACCTATAAATAAATCTCTTTCTTAAAAAAGAAAATAATTCAATTTGCAGGGGATGGGGTTCCATTCCTGGTCAGGGAACTAAGATCCCATATGCCACAGAGCAACTAAACCTGGGAGTAGCAACTACTGAGGCCAGAGACCACAACTAGAGAGTCTGTGTGCTTCATGGAAAGGATCCCATGTGATACAACGAAGATCCAGCATACAACAACTCAGACCCAACACAGCCAAATACATAAATAAATAAATATTTAAAAAGTCCTGATGAGATACAATTCCTAGAGGGGTGGGATGGGGTGGGAGGTGGGAGGGAGGTTCAAGAGGGAGGAGACATACATATACATATGGCTGATTCATATTGATGTATGGCAGGAACCAACAGGATATTATAAAGCAATTATCCTCCAATTAAACACAAATTAATTAAAAAAGCATTTTATAACGGGGAAATGGAATTTAATGTTATTAAGTAGGATGTCCAAAGCCATGGAGCTGATAAAGAGGTGTAGCTCAGTAAGTGGACTGATGCAGGGACGTACTGGATGGGAGCGGGACTCATGGATGGGATGGGTGGGAGGAGTACAGGGGCAGTCAGGGGAGGGCCTTGGATGACCGTGCCTGTAGGCAATGGGCAACCCTTGAACAAATTTTGAGTATTAGAGTCACATGATGAAAATAGATGTAGAGAAAAATTCTTCCACTTTTATTCATTCACTCTCCCCACCTCTGATGAAAGATGGAAACCCTGGGTGCAGCGATGGTGGGTGGTGATTGCAAAGGATGAGTTAAAGATAAGAAAGCCTGAACAGTGTGGCCATACACCTTCCGTGCCTGCTTTGGGGGCCCTAAAATAGTATAATGTATCTTGAATCTGTGCTTAGGAAACCCAGGGCTCTGTTGAAAAGAATCTGAGTCCTGAAAGCAGAAGGACGTGGGTCCACATCTTGGCTCTGCCACTCTTCAGCTTTGAGCAAATCTGCCTGTTGAATGACCAGTCTGTGGGATCCTGACTGGGAGAGCAGAGCCCTGGTCTCTCTATGACTGACTGACTCATGGGTGCTGCAAGCATCTTTTGAATAACAGGTGAATGGATTTCTCTAAGACTTCCTCTCCATCTACACAATGAGGATCATGAAACCTATTTCATAAAGTCCTGCCTCCTGTAAACCAAGGACTTGCAAACACGTAAGGCCTACATTGGAGAAAGAGGCCAGTGTTTTTGCCGCCATAGTATCCTGCTTTCCTGTGAGTTTTGCCACTGGGGAGGGATAATAATTCCTTGTTTGTTGTTTCAAAAGGTAATTTATTTTTCTATTAAAGCAATGTGTGTTCATTTATAGAGAATTTTGAAAAATTCAGGGAAGTTAAACCACCTCATGTGAAGAGTTGACTCATTGGAAAAGACTCTGATGCTGGGAGGGATTGGGGGCAGGAGGACAAGGGGACGACCCAGGATGAGATGGCTGGATGGCATCACCGACTCGATGCACGTGAGTCTGAGTGAACTCCAGGAGTTGGTGATGGACAGGGAGGCCTGGTGTGCTGCAATTCATGGGGTAACAAGGAGTCGGACATGACTGAGCAACTGAACTGAAAAATAGAAAATATTAATAGATTTTATAAGATAATGGATATTGGTATTCCTATTTTCACCAGTTTTCTTCTAGTCATATATTTTTTTCTTTCCATGTATATTTTATTAATAAAAGTGTGATTATACTAAATATAAAATTTGCTAACCTGTTTTTTTCAAGTCCCATTCAATTATATGAACTTCCATAGCCCTTCAGTTCAGTTCAGTCACTCAGTCGTGTCCGACTCTTTGTGACCCCATGGACTGCATCACATCAGGCCTCCCTGTCCATCACCGACTCCCAGAGTTTACCCAAACTCACGTCCATTGAGTTGGTGATGCCACCCAACCGTCTCATCCTCTGTCATCCCCTTCTTCTCCTGCCTTCAATCTTTCCCAGCATCAGGGTCGAAGTGAGCTCTTTGCATCAGGTGGCCAAAGTATTGGAGTTTCAGCTTCAGCATCAGTCCTTTCAGTGAACACCCAGGACTGATCTCCTTTAGGATGGACTGGTTGGATCTCCTTGCAGTCCAAGGGACTCTCAAGAGTCTTCTCCAACACCACAGTTCAAAAGCATCAATTTTCTGCTCTCAGCTTTCTTTATAGTTAGTTTGCAGTTTTTCGGTATTCAAAGGACATGGCCATGAACCACCTCACTAATAGTGCTCTGAGGCTAGTTCCAGGCTGATAATATCAGCCACCCATGCAGTTTTTAAGCCAGAGGTTTCTGTCTTCCACCCTGGGGATCCTGAGCAGTAGGTTTAAGTGGAGGGAGGTAGCTTTTAAGAAATTTTAAAAAGGCCCTCTAGATGATCCTGATGGAAATGACGGACCTCTATATAAAATTTGCTAACCTGTTTTTTTGAGTTTCCTGAGGCCTGGCCTTGTGTATGACTGGGGTCCCACGCCTGGGTGCCTGGCACATAGTGGGCGATCATTCAACATGTTTTAATCCTGGTTTCTGTGTCTGTAACACTAGCTCTTGGGAGAAAAATTATTGGGCTAAAATTTTAATGAAAAAAATCTTGATGGATATGTTTATAGTGCCTTCTTAAGAAATCAATGCACATTTCTTTTTTCATTAAAACAAATAATTTTTTCTGAAGAGCAATATAGATCCATAATAGAATATTGAAAAGCCCTCCATGCTTCATTCCTTTTTATGAATGAATAATATTCTGTTGTATATATAAACCAGATCTTTCATTGCTATGTTGCTTCCTCTGGGGAAGGGTCCATCCTCTACCTGCTGAACTCTTCTTCCTGTTTGAAAGCCTAGTTCAAATGTCCTTTCCTTCACAGAACCTTTTCCTCTTTCCCCTTCAATATTTCCAAACTGGCCAGGATTAGTTATTCTCATCTTCGTGCTCCCACAATGTTTTGTTTATACCTCTGCTTTAATACATCTTTGTGGGTTAGTTTTCTGGTTTTTTGGCCACACCATATGGCTTGCCAGATTTTAGTTCCCTGACCAGGGACTGAACCCAGGCCCTGGCAGTGAAAGGGCTGAGTCCTAACCATTAGACCACCAAAGCATTCCTCATCATTGTGCTTTTTCAGTGAAATGCATGTCAAACCATCTGGGCTCCTATAACAAAATACCACAGACTGGGTCACTTGCAAACAATGGACATTCATTTCTCACAGTTCTGGAGGCTGGAACATGAGGGTGCCACCATGGTTGAGTGAGGGCCTTCTCCCCGGTGACTTCTCATTGTATCTTCACATGGTGGAAGGGACGAAGGCAGCTCTCTGGGGCTTTTTTTTTAAGGACACCAATCCCATTCATAAGGGTTCCACCATCATGACCTAATTACTTCTCAAATACCCTACTTCCTAATGCCATCAGTTTGAGGGTTAGAATTCAATATATGAATTTTGGGGGGGACACAACTGTTAAATCTATAGCGGTGTATATGGGTCTATCTTCACTGCAAGGTGGAGTTTCCCAGGGGCTGGGGAAGCTTATTATTTACCTTTTCATCCTTAGTATCTGGTATAATACATGCTGTAGGGTAAGGACTCCTGATATTTGACATCTTCAGGGACCTTCTATTCAGCATCACCAGCTGTAAATACACTTAACATCTTTTTTGTTCTCCACGGATGCTAAGCTGCATCTGTGATGACACATAGCAAACTCAGGTTGTCCTTTGTGAATGGGCTCTATTGGCTGGGTGGTTCCCAGGCCTCCTCAGCCCATTGTCAAACTCACGAGAAGGCACTGTGGGTGGGGTGGGATGGGACTATGTAGGCAGATGCAGTACTCAAACTCTCTCACTCCACACTGTTACTAAGCTGAGTGGCTTTCTTCTCACCCCATTGGTCTTCCAAACCCAAATATACTTAATCACCTATAAGTACCACTTATTAACTGCCCCTAAAAACAATAATTAGGTACCACATTTTAACGTGAAGTGATCCATGTTACTATTGCTTCCTTCTCACAGTGACTCTCCCACTGCTGGTATTGTGGCAGCTAAATAAAAAGGCCAGTAGCATGTGGGTTTCTGTTTTTTGTTTTTTTTACCTTGAGGAAACAAAGACTCCCCTGATGTAATGAGATACTAAGAATCTCAAAAGAGCCAAACAGAACAATATGGATTCTTTTCTTAAAATATTATTATTATTATAAAGCCACTGAGAAGGAATTATTCAGCAATAATAAATGGGAGACTGGTTATTGTTAGAGCTTATATCCCATCACAGGGGGAGAAACAAAGCTGTTCAAGGCAACCTGTAAGGGGTGGGTGACCACAAATGCACACAAATTGTTAGAGTCAACACTGTCTCCCAATGAAGACAGACATTAAAAAAACAACAGAAATGCTAATAAGAATTGGCCAATGCACCTTTTCAACAAAGCTGTCTAGTATTAAAACAAATTTTAAAAAACTTTTCTTTACTATGGCTTTCTTTTTTGAGCTACTTTAACTTTTTTTAATTTTTATGTAATTTTTAAAGGTTAATGTCTATTTACAGTTATTATGAAATATGTTGGCTATATTCTCCATGTTGTAGAATACAGCCCTGAGCCTATTTTATGCCCAATAGTTTATACCTCCTACTACCCCACCCCAGCACTATATTGCCCACCCCCTCTGGTAACCACTAGTCTGTTCTTTCCATCTGTAAGTCTGCTTCTTTTATGTTAAATTCAGTTTGTTGTATTTTTAGATTTCACATGTAAGTGATATAACTTATAGTGTTTATATACTTTTGCCTGACTTCACTTAGCATAATGCTCTTCAAGTCCATCCAAGTAGCTGCAAATGACAAAATTTCATTCTTTTTTATGGCTGAGTAGTTTTCCATTATATATTTATATTCATTCTATATATTCTTTATCCATTTACCTGTTCGTGGACACTTAGGCTATTTCCATCTCTTGAGTCAGTTCAGTTCATCGCTCAGTTGTGTCTGACTCTTTGCGATGCCATGTATTGCAGCATGCCAGGCATCTCTGTCCATTACCAACTCCCAGAGTTCACTCAAACTCATGTCCATCGAGTCGGTGATGCCAGCCAGCCATCTCATCCTCTGTCGTCCCCTTGTCCTCTTGCCCCCAATCCCTCCCAGCATCAGAGTCTTTTCCAATGAGTCAACGCTTTGCATGAGGTGGCCAAAGTACTGGAGTTTCAGCTTTAGCTTCATTCCTTCCAAAGTACACCCAGGGCTGATCTCCTTTAGCATGGACTGGTTGGATCTCCTTGCAGTCCAAGGGACTCTCAAGAGTCTTCTCCAACACCATCAAAAGCATCAGTTCTTCAGCACTCAGCTTTCTTCACAGTCCAACTCTCACATCCGTACATGACCACTGGAAAAACCATAGCCTTGACTAGATGGACCTTTGTTGGCAAAGTAATGTCTCTGCTTTTCAATATGCTATCTAGGTTGGTCATGACTTTTCTTCCGAGTAAGAATCTTTTAATTTCATGGCTGCAGTCACCATCTGCAGTGATTAGCTACTGTAAATAGAGCTTCACTGAACATTGGGATGCATGTATCTTTTTGAATAAGTGTTGTTTTCTTTCAGATATATATTGGGTCACATGATCGTTTTCATTGTGCCAAATTTTTTAAAAGTAGCAAACCGCTTATTAAATAAGTATTCTGTCAAGTATTGCTCAGTACAATGTGACTTTAGGAACCCCCACTGAAAACCGGTCTACCCTAATTTCCCAGGAACTTCATTCCTTGGTTGGAAGGTTTGGAATAGGTCAGCACCAAGATTCTAATTCATTGGCCTGAGGGGTACCCTCCCCTCCTCAAAGGGTCCTCCCTGTGCTCTAGGTGGAAAAGCATTCTTCCTAATTGCCACGGAATTCTCAGGGTTACACAATGACCATCTGATTGGCCTGGTGCCCAGGTGCTCCATGAGAAAGAATTTGAATGCTCTTGGCAGTTGAAATTGAGACCTTGACCGTCATAACTGATGGACTGCTGGGGCACTGTTGAAGAATATCAGAGTCCTGAGAGAAAAATCACCCAAAGTAAGGAGCTTTGCATGATAGATTGCACTGAACTTTAAGAATTGTCACTGGAAAGATGGTGTTTCCAAGGACAGGCCTTTGAACCCACCTGGTCCCTATCCCCTAAGAGAGTTCTGTGCCTTGTGAATGAGAGGATTATGAAATAAAACTGAAAAACATGACAAATCAAATGTCATTTGGGGTTCCTGCTGCCTGAGAGAATTGGGAACTAGTAAAGGAAATGTTTGGGTAGAGAGAGGTATTAGGGCTGGAGATTAAGAGGCAGGTGACGAAATAGAGGCAGGGGTGAGAACTGACCCAGCAGGGTCAGTAGAGGTCACAGGTGGGTCAGTGCTCCCCCATGGGGCTCTGAGTTGGTTCTGAGCATCACATTGTCATACCCTGCTCTGAGAGTTGTGGGGATTTTTCAGAATCAAAAGAAGCTTTTTAATTTTAAAGAGAGAATAACCCATGTGAAAGATGGGACATACCAACAATTCAGTTGACATTCTGAAACTGTAGCAACAATAAGAGCACTAGGAGTTCAGGGGAAGAAGGGATTTCCGGGAAGATGATTAGAAGAGCCTTAATAGAAAAGCTTATATGCAGAGTACATCATGAGAAACGCTAGGCTGGAGGAAACACAAGCTGGAATCAAGATTGCCGGGAGAAATATCAATAACCTCAGATATGCAGATGACACCACCCTTATGGCAGAAAGTGAAGAGGAACTAAAAAGCCTCTTGATGAAAGTGAAAGAGGAGAATAAAAAAGTTGGCTTAAAGCTCAACATTCAGAAAACGAAGATCATGGCATCTGGTCCCATCACTTCATGGGAAATAGATGGGGAAACAGTGGCAACAGTGTCAGATTTTATTTTTGGGGCTCCAAAATCACTGCAGATGGTGACTGGAGCCATGAAATTAAAAGACGCTTACTCCTTGGAAGAAAAGTTTTAACCAACTTAGACAGCATATTGAAAAGCAGAGACATTACTTTGTCAACAAAGGTCCATCTAGTCAAGGCTATGATTTTTCCAGTAGTCATGTATGGATGTGAGAGTTGGACTGTGAAGAAAGCTGAGTGCCGAAGAATTGATGCTTTTGAACTGTGGTGTTGGAGAAGACTCTTGAGAGTCCCTTGGACTGCAAGGAGATCCAACCAGTCCATTCTAAAGGAGATCAGCCCTGGGTGTTCTTTGGAAGGAATGAAGCTAAAGCTGAAACTCCAGTACTTTGGCCACCTCATGCGAAGCGTTGACTCATTGGAAAAGACTCGGATGCTGGGAGGGATTGGGGGCAAGAGGACAAGGGGACAACAGAGGATGAGATGGCTGGATGGCATCACTGACTCGATGGACATGAGTTTGAGTGAACTCTGGGAATTGGTGATGGACAGGGAGGCCTGGTGTGCTGCGATGCATGGGGTTGCAAAGAGTTGGACATGACTGAGCGACTGAACTGAACTGAACTGAACTGAATAGAAAAGCTTTAAAAGAGAGACATCACTTAGGTAAGTTGGAGGAAGAAATAACTGGGAGCAAGAAACCTTCCTAAGAGCTGAGATGTACGTTGAGTCTGTAAGCATCTTTGAGTAACTTTGATTTCCCACCTATTAGAACTATACATTGTATTTTCAGTTCAGTTGCTCAGTCGCGTCTAACTCTTTGCAACCCCATGGACTGCAGCATGCCAGGCTTCCCTGTCCATCACCAACTCCTGGAGCTTGCTCAAATTCATGTCCATCACATTGGTGATGCCATCCAACCGTCTTATTCTGTCATCCCCTTCTCCTCCCACCTTCAATCTTTCCCAGCATCAGGGTCTTTTCTAGTGAGTCGGTTCTTTGCATTAGGTGGCCAAAGTATTGGAGTTTCAGCTTCAGCATCAATTCTTCCAATGAATAGTCAGGATTGATTTCCTTTAGGATGGACTGGTTAGATCTCTTGGCAGTCCAAGGGACTCTCAAGAGTCTTCTCCAACACCACAGTCCCAAAGCATCACTTCTTTGGTGCTCAGCTTTCTTTATACTCCAACTCCCACATTCATAGATGACTACTGGGAAAACCATAGTTTTGAGTAGACTGACCTTTGTTGATAAAGTAATGTCTCTGCTTTCTAATATGCTGTCTAGGTTGGTTATAGCTTTTCTTCCAAGGAGCAAGCGTCTTCTAGTTTCATGGCTGCAGTCACCATCTGCAGTGATTTTGGAGTCCCCCTCCCCCCCGCCAAAATAGAAAGTCTGTCACTGTTTCCATTGTTTCCCCATCTATTTGCCATGAAGTGATGGGACCAGATGCCATGATCTTCGTTTTCTGAATGTTGAGTTAAAAGCCAACTTTTTCACTCTCCTCTTTCACTTTCATCAAGAGGCTTTTCAGTTCTTCTTCACTTTCTGCCATAAGAGTGGATTTACCTAGTTTGGATTTTTCAGTATCTTCTCCATCGTTGTAAATTTTATTACTATGGGTCCTGACTAACTGGAGAGACTCATAATTCACAAGAGTGCACTTTACTATCTGAGATGAATACTTTTACTTGGTTCATGTTTGGTTCTTCGTATAGGTACAGAATCCTGTAAAATGGAATATACAAAATAGTTACAAGGTTAAGAGAATTTTCAGATAGGTGCTCACCCCCACACTAGCCCCACTGGAAAATTAACATCAATACAAGGTGCACTGGAGAACGGATCCTGTAGGCAGGCTAACTCTGTTCTATTCAACCCAGGAGAAGTGTTTACTATGCAATGAAAATAACTTTCCCCCAATGCCATCATTGCCCTTTGGCACCAAATGAAGTTGGGTAAGAAGGAGGGGCCAGGTACGTCACCTGACAGACACTCTGTTTGCATTCAGCTCATCTGGGTAGCCATGTTGTCCTGTGCTGGAAGTTTATTTTCTCCTGAATTATCCCCAGTGGCTCTCAGTGCAACATGAACTCACTGTTCTTTGCCAATCTTTCAGTTCCCTTGAAGGAGCAGATGGACAGAAACCTGCTCCCTACTGCAAGCTCTGACTTAGAACAGTGCGCCCCTCTTGGCTATGCTTCTGAATTTGGAGTTTTAGCAACTAAATACCAGAGATGCTTTTGGTGGATAGTTTTGAATTTTGGCTTCATGCTTGGTTCAAATGTCATTTTTGAAAAGAAAGTAATTCTTTCGTGTTACAATACCACTACTACCATTTCATCTACCATTCCCTATTAATGATCAGTCCCAAGCTGATACTGTTAGTTTATTAGCATCAGTGATACTGCCAATATTCAAGTTATGTTCACTTACTTCATATTCTTCTTTCCTTCTTTTCCTCTTCGTTTCTTTTTTATTTTTAACTTTAACTTTTTTTTTTTTTAAACAGTCCACAGGAACATCGTAACTGCATTCTCCTGGGCATTTTCCTATGATCACCCAGCCAGAGGGGAGTACATCTCTACGACGTCAGGACTTTTAGAGGTAGGTGTGGTCTGTCAGCTGGATTTCCTAACCCTAGCTCAATGATAAAGAATCTGTGTCTGCAGGAGACATGAGTTCAATTCCTGGGTCAGGAAGATTCCCTGGAGTAGGAAATGACAGTGTACTATAGTATTCTTGCCTGGGAAATCCCATGGACAGTGGAGCCTGGCAGGCTATACTCCACAGGGTCACAGAAGCATCGGACATGACTTAGTGACTAAACAAAACCAGCCATATGAACTGTAGGTGATAGGAGGATCTTTGCTTTTTGACTCTAGTTGCTTGTGACCTAACTTTTCACTTCCGCCCAGACTTTACCGCCCTTCAGACTTCTACATCCATTGTCCGATGGTCAGACGTAGAACCTCAGGGGTCAGAGAAGAATTAAACCCTTTTCTCTCCAATGTCTTTCTTCTTCAGGGAGACCATCAAAAAAGCCAACGGAGAACTGTGTCCTAGGAATAACTTCAGACTTTATGAAAATCATGGGGATCAAGGACTTTAAAGAGGGTGACTGCTGATTTCTCTGGCACTCTTTTTCCTTCAGGACTTTTAGGAGATGGACTGAGGAGTATCTGTGGTTTTCTCTGCCAGGACATAGAGGCTACAGCCACAAGCCACAAGCTCTGTAGAGAACCATTGACTGCGGAACTGGTTGTTAAAATATTAAGTGAAATAGGCAGTTGAACATGCAGTGAGTTCACTTACAAAAGGAGGAGTATGTGTAGGTAAAAGATCTGAAATAAAATGAAGTATTCACAGCTGCATGTGAAATTATAGTTGATAGTTTTCTTCTTTGTTTTTTAACATTTGCCAACCCACAAAGAGCATGGTAGTTTTTATCAATAGAGGGTTAAAGAAAGAGCCTTTAAGAAGAAATAATGTAGAGGTAGGAATTGTGCTTCTTTCATTTCATCCTTGTGGTTAATGACTCCTAGAGTGGACACCTGGTCTTGCACCTGGGTTCTGATTTATCAGTGTGGAGTCTGGAGCCTGCTCTAGTGCTCCTGGGGCAGCAGAAACCAGGATGTCTTGGAGACCTGGAAATGAATCCCTAACTTATGGAGTCCAGGGGCTTCTCATGGTAATCAAGTTAGTTAAGCCCTCTTGCTCATTTCAGTAACAGGATCATAAAGTTTCAGACCTAGGAGGATCTTGAGAAATCACCTATTTTTTTTTTTTTTTTGTGGCAGAGCCAGGATGAGAGTTTGATAGTAATAATGTCTACGTTTTAGTAATCATGTGCCAGGAATGACACTAAGTACTTTATGTAGACTAATCTTTAATCACAGCATCAAAGTAAACATTATCCCTACCTTGATTTATAGACAAAGAAGCCGAGGCATATAGATTACTCCAAATTATCCAATTAGAGTCCATGGCTGGTTTTGAACTCAAGTTTGTCTGGTTCTAAAATGGGCTCTTACTAGGCACAGTTCTGTCTCTTTATTTCTAGGATGGGCTACCGGATTCCCAGTCTTAGGTCTTTACTTCTTGTCTCCACATAGAAAATGCAAGGTCTGTTTTAACCTGTGTGGACTGAGCAGATCAACCCCCAAAAGGACATTGCCCTTGCTGCGGTAGCCTGTATAGTCACAAAGAAGCTCACTCTGTAGTTTAAAGGCCCATATTTGCTATTCTTCAAAGCAGTGTGGCCTCAGGCCTTCAGCCTGAGCTCAGACTTGCTTTCCTTTACTCACACACTCCCTTTCATTGTGAGAGCTCCCATTCACATGTGGTGGCAATGCCCAGCCAGAGTGAGGGTGTGGTGACCAGGAGATTGTCACCAGTGCTCCAGCTGGTAGGAGGGAGCTGGGAGAGAAGTCTTAAGCCTGTAGCACCCTGAGGCCTCTGCTGGTGGTGGCTCAAGCCACCCCCTCCTAACCCCTTCTGTTCTCCGACTGTGGGAAGACTGGACTGACCCGGTCTTTGAGAGAAGAGACTTGAGGGGGGAGAAATATCTTCTCTTTTAGAGGAAAGTAAAATAGTCTCAGCTCATGAATGGGATAAACCTGAGAGTAAGTTATCTATTTCACGTATGGTAATATATACGTTTCAGTGTTAGGAGGGATAGGGTGGGGAGGGAGAGAGGAGGGGATTCAGGATGGAGGGGAACATGTATACCTATGGCCGATTCAAACTGATGTATGGCTAAAACCATCACAATATTGTAATTATCCTCCAATTAAAATAAATAAATTAATTTAAAAAGAACCCCAGTAAGTTCTCTGTTTTCCAGCCTGGCCAGAGGGGTCCTGTCAGCCACAGTCTTCAAACTAAGGGTGACGGTATGTGTTGTAGCGGCTGAAGACTTTTCCAGAGATTAAAACACAATAACATATGGGTAAAATTCCAACTGCGCTAAATATAATTAAACCTTTCTTTGATGATTCAGAAGGCATTTAGGATACTGTAGTGCCTGAGGGTCACCATTGTGCTGATCATCATCCTTGATGAGGCAGGCAGCTGAATAAAAAGGCCAGATTTAAAGTTAAGAGGCCTCACTCCCACTCTGCCTTCCTGGGTGAGCTTGGGCAGATGACTTGACTCCTTGAGCCTCGAAACAGGGATGGCAGCATTGTGTGGTCGTGCCGTCATAGTAGAAACCTTGAGCACAGAGAATCTTGCTGTCACTGTTATCATTTCTAGTAAGCTACCAGGACATCCAACTGCTTGCCAATAAGTGATATTTAGTCAAGGGCCAGTAAAAAGCATTTAGTGTTTTTAAACTGTAAAAGTGGTACGTATTTTGAAATTAAAAATGAAAAAGTTATAATATCACAGAAGAGAACTTAACTTATTAAATGTAAAAGTCCCCTTCTACCCTCATTGTCTCAGTCTTCCCTGGGGTTCAGCCTAATGTAACTGTGTGTGTGTGTGTATTAGGTTTAAATTAAACTAGTCATTATTGTTCTATGTCTTTTATTTTTTTGTCACTTAGCATATTTTGGAGATTTTTTAATTCTTTGTTACAACTGCATATCCATGGCCTTTCATAACATAGATGAGTTTTTTTGTTTGTTTGTTTGTATGTTTAACCATTACCCTGTTGAGGAACATTAGGTTATTTCTAGTTTTTCTATGGCCAACAATGGGGCAGTGAGCACAAGATGACAAGTTTATGGACCAATTCAGTTGTGGCCACCCAGTAATTTTTTATTGTCTCAGATTGTTTTAACCCATACTTCCTAAAACATATTCTTCTTGATCTATACGTGCCCCAAAAGAGACAGCATCAAATATGAATGAAGCAAGTGACCTTTTCTAGTGGTTTGGTGATTTCTAAATAAATTTATACACTTGTGCAGCTGTCACTGCAACTGAGATTTACAGCATTTGTTACCCCCAAAGTTTCCTTTTGTACCTCCCTGAGATACACATCTGCTCCAGCTCTAGAACTGATCTGATTTCTAGCTCTGAAATTTTGTCTTTATCTAGAAATTTCATATAAATAAAATCACAGTGTGTCACCTTTTGTGTCTGGCGTCTTTTACATAGCAAACTATTTTTTGAGGTTCAACCATGTTGATGGATCTATCAGTTAATACTGAGTAGTGTTCCATTACCCATAGATGTACTCATTTTGTTTGTTCATTTGAACTGTTTCCAGCTGGAAGCTCTTTTCAGTATTTGCCTGTCACAAAAAATGATACTATGAATATTTGCATATAAGTTTTTGTAGGGACATAGATTTTTATTTCTCTTGGGTAAATGCCTATGAGTGGAATCATAGGGTCTTATTTATGATAGGTATAAGTTTAACTTAAAAAAAAAAACTGCCAAATTATTCCTCAAAGTGCTTATTTCATTTGACATTTCTACCAGCAATATATGAGGGTTCCTGTTTCTCCACCTCCTCATTAACACATGGTATTGTTAGTCTTCTTTATTATAGCTTGTCTAATGGTTGTGCAGTGGTAGCACAGTGTCATTTTAAGTTGCATTTTCCTAATAATTAATGATGCTGGGCACAACTAATGATGTTGGGCACAGTAAAGTCATTCTTATATGTTCCATGGTAAAATGTTTAATTAAATCTTTTGTCCATTTTTTTAAAAGCCAGGCCATTTGCTTTTTATTATTGCAATCTTTTATAGATTCTGACTATAAACCATGTATATATTTATATATGATATGATTTACAAATATTTTCTCCCAACTATGACTTATCTTTTCATGGTTTTTAGCTGTAACTTTTTTCTAGATATGACTTTCGAAGAACAAAAGTATTTAATGTTGATGAAGTCTGAATTAGTCAACTTTTTCTATCATGAATTATGCTTTGGATGTCATATCTAAGATATCTTTGCTTAACTCCCACTCACATAGATGTTATCTTCTGTTTTCTTCTAGAAGTTTGGTTAAAAAACAAAGAAACAAACAAACAAGGTGATTTTATAAGTTATTTAAAAGATAAGATGAAGCTAATGTTCTATAAGTCCTTCCTAGGGTGAAGTCAATGGGTTGATGGAGTTAAGTCTATATAGGGATCTTTCCTACATCTTCAGGGTTGCTTTCACAGGTTGGTTATATTGTGTACCCACAGAAGCAGCTAAGTGTTCCTAATTACTGATCCCTCAAAATCTTTTCCCAAGGAGAAAATGAGATCATGCACATTTAAAGGGATATGGAAAGGTTTTACTTTGAAGAGTTCATATTTATTTCCTATACCATAACTAAAATGCTCTTGGTGTGTTATTTCATTTAGCAAGTATAGGCCAAGATCTTTCAAAACCAAAGCAGGAAAGAGTCATTTCCTATTACTAATGGTTTTGATATGGGCTTAGTTTCACTTGCTTCTCTTTATTCCTGCGCTGTGCTTAGTTGCTAAGTTGTGTCTGACTCTTTGCGACCCCATGCACTACAGCCCGCCAGGGTCCTCTATCCATGGGGATTCTCCAGGCAAGAATACTGGGCTGGGTTGCCATGCCCTCCTTTATCTCTTTATTCCTAGTAAGTCATTTTATTTCTCTAATAATGAGGCAATTATGTATTAGACATTGAAAAGTTATTTGAACGTGTGTGTGTGTGTGTGTGTGTGTGTTTGTGTGTACATGTGCACAATCAAGGGTTACATTGCTCTTGATTATCGGGGGAACTTACACCTCATTTTTTACAAACCTTCATTGATCATAGCATATACAGGTCCTCATTCCTTATTTGAAACACTCAAAGTCAAAAATGGTTTCGAATGTGTAGTTTTTTAAACTTTAGAGAGATACTACAATGAATATTCTGAATGAATATAATTTTTCCAGAGTCAAGATGACTAGTGTTTCCTAATATGGACATATTCATATTTTGAAACATACTGAATATTTACAATATGTGAAATAATAAAGCCCATAAGAAGTGTCAGTCAGTTCAGATTTTCTACCATTTGAGTTCAGTTCTGGGGGCAAATGAGTTGTAAAGCCTTTCCATTTAGAGCATTTTTGGATCCTGAACTAAGAGTAAGGACTAGTGGATTCATTCTGCCTTTCCTGGGAGCACACTACAAGCTGCTCCTTGTGAACTGCCGAGATCCTTGGTCTCAGTTGCCACGTTCCTTGTTCTCAGTTGATCACTGCTGGCTCTGCATTTTCAGCTGCTGTGAGTGGCTGTCACATTCCAGGAGACACAGTGAAGCATGGACTTTGGCGAGTCTTAGTGAGGCTTTCAGCTTGAAAGAGTTTTCTAAATGAATATTTTAGAGAGAGATCATTTCCACCATATACAATGCTACGGTTTAGATTGCTTTCTAGGGTGAAGGTGTTTTGCCATTTAAAATCAATATACGCTTAAAAAACTACTTCCTCATCCTCACTAATTTTAGGCACTAATTCTATCTGCTTCATGGCACAGGCTCTCAGAGGCAGATGCCCAATAAAGATCTGTTATCTAGGGGGCCTGGATTCTTGGCTTGGGGTGAAATTATATCCTATAAAATGGAATTGAATCAAGCTGTGATATATTTGAATCCCATTGAGAGCTAGATTATATGGTCAATGGCAGCTCAGAGGCACGTTTTAATCACTGAGCACTGTGGTGCTGACCTGACGGCACTTGTGGAAACCATTGGCCCACGTTCCTGGGGAAAGAGAGAGCCTCCTTGGTACCCACAACTTCTTTTTTCATGAAAAAAGGAAGCAGCTTAGCAATTTGTCTAATGGCGCTTTATGAAAAAATTACAAAAGTAGTACACACTCGTCTTAAAATATTTACACAAGTAATTACATAGAAAGGTTTCCTAAGCATATAGAATGAAAATGCAAAAGCCCTTCCATGCCGCATTCCTATCCCATTCCTGCCACCCTCTTTAAGCGGTTGCCACTGATCATAATTAAGTGTGCATCACTCTAGGTCTTTTCCTTTCTAGCCCAGGTATAGGCACACACAAATACACTTGCACAGTCACATTTAGAAACAAATGTACTCTTCAAATTGTCTTGTCACTTGCTTTTCTTAATTATCTATCAAGACATCTTTCCATGACACTACTATCCTTTTGATGGCTGCAGAGCATTACCAAGAATTTATTTAACTGGTCCAAAAGTGAAAAGTGTGTAAGCAATCTTTTGGGGATGTTGCAAACTGTTATAGTGAAATTTCTTATTCATATATTTTTGTGCACACTTATATTTTTATAAAGTAGATGGTTATGGTTCTTGGTTTATCTCCAAGGTCTCCCTCTTTGCTTTAAGCCTGAATTTCAGCATTCTCCCCTGTCCATCTACTGTTTATCTAGAAATTCACTGGAGCACTGCTTTGCTATTGGGCAAAGTTGTCTTTGCTGGACACATGGGTGTCTCTAGGAGGGAGAATGGAGAGTTTCAAAGAGGAGGATTATTTATGTTACAACTTTTGATTCTTCTGATTTTGCCTCCTAGCTTAAAGACATTTTAAAAAATTTCCTCCCAAGTATAGTTCAGGTTAGATAAAATAAAAGCTTGCCTTCAACTGTGTAAATTGTTATAAACTAGTCATGGAACTCTTGATAATGTCTCCTGAAATATAAAATTTTTCGAAGTAAAAATATTTTCTCCCAGCATTTCCTCTAGTCACCTCTCGTCTCAGTTCAGCTCAGTTCAGTCACTCAGTTGTGTCCGACTCTTTGAGACCCCATGGACTGCAGCACATAGTCCTCCCTGTCCATTACCAACTTCCGGAGTTTACTCAAACTCATGTCCATTGAGTCAGTGATACCATCCAACCATCTCATCCTCTGTCATCCCCTTCTCCTCCTGCTTTCAATCTTTCCCAGCTTCAGGGTCTTTTTAAATGAATCAGCTCTTTGTATCAGATGGCCAAAGTATTGGAGTTTCAGCTTCAACATCAGTCCTTTCAATGAAAATTCAGGACTGATTTCCTTTAGGATGGATTGGTTGGATCTCCTTGCAGTCCAAGGGACTCTCAAGAGTCTTCTCCAACACCACAGTTCAAAAGTATCAATTCTTCGGCACTCAGCTTTCTTTATAGTCCAACTCTCACATCCATACATGACTACTGGAAAAACCATAGCTTTGACTAGATGGACCTTTGTTGGTAAAGTAATGTCTCTGCTTTTCAATCTGCTGTCTAGGTTGGTCATAACTTTCCTTCCAAGGAGTAAGCATCTTTTAATTTCATGACTGCAATCACCATCTGCAGTGTTTGGGAGCCCCCCAAATAAAGTCTGCCACTGTTTCCACTGTTTCCCCATCTCTTTGCCATGAAGTGATGGGACCAGATGCCATGATCTTCGATTTCTGAATGTTGAGCTTTAAGCCAACTTTTTTACTCTCCTCTTTCACTTTCATCAAGAAGCTCTTCAGTTCTTCTTCACTTTCTGTCTTAAGGGTCGTGTCATCTGCATATCTGAGGTAACTGATATTTTTCCTGGCAATCTTGATTCCAGCTTGTGCTTCATCCAGCCCAGCGTTTCTCATGATGTACTCTGCATAGAAGTTAAATAAGCAGAGTGACAATATGCAGCCTTGATGTACTCCTTTTCCTATTTGGAACCAGTCTGTTGTTCCATGTCCAGTTCTAACTGTTGCTTCCTGACCTGCATACAGGTTTCTCAAGAGGCAGGTCAGATGGTCTGGTATTCCCATCTCTTGAAGAATTTTCCACAGTTTATTGTGATCCACACAATCAAAGGTTTTGGCATAGTCAAGAAAGCAGAAATAGATGTTTTTCTGGAACTCTTTTGCTTTTTCGATGATCCAACAGATGTTGGCAATTTGATCTCTGGTTCCTCTGCCTTTTCTAAAACCAGCTTGAACATCTGGAAGTTCACGGTTCATGTATTATTGAAGCCTGGCTTGGAGAATTTTGAGCATTACTTTACTAGCATGTGAGATGAGTGCAATTGTGCGGTAGTTTGAGCATTCTTTGGCATTGCCTTTCTTAGGGATTGGAATGAAAACTGACCTTTTCCAGTCCTGTGGCCACTGCTGAGTTTTCCAAATTTGCTGGCATATAGAGTATAGCACTTTCACAGCATCATCTTTTAGGATTTGAAATAGCTCCACTGGAATTCCATCACCTCTGCTAGCTTTGTTCATAGTGATGCTTCCCAAGGCCCACTTGACTTCACATTCCAGAATGTCTGGCTCTAGGTGAATGCTTCACTATGGTTTGAATTTGATCACTCAAACCATTGTGATTATCTGGGTCATGAAGATCTTTTTCTGTACAGCTCTTCTGTGTTTTCTTGCCACCTTTTCTTAATATCTTCTGCTTCTGTTAGATCCATACCATTTCTGTCCTTTATTGAGCCCATCTTTGCACGAAATGTTCCCTTGGTTTCTCTAATTTTCTTGAAGAGATCTCTAGTCTTTCCCATTCTGTTCTTTTCCTCTATTTCTTTGCATTGATCACTGAGGAAGGCTTTCTTATCTCTCCTTGCTATTCTTTGGAACTCTGCATTCAGATGCGTATATCTTTCCTTTTCTCCTTTGCTTTTCACTTTTCTTTTCACAGCTATTTTCAAGGCCTCTTCAGATAGCCATTTTGCTTTTTTGCATTTCTTTCTCTTGAGGATGATCTTGACCCCTGTCTCCTGTACAATGTCATGAACCTCAGTCCATAGTTCATCAGGCACTCTATCAGAGCTAGTCCCTTAAATCTATTTCTCACTTCCACTGTATAATCATAAGGGATTTAATTTAGGTCATACCTGAATGGTCTAGTGGTTTTCCCTACTTTTTCAATTTAAGTCTGAATTAGGCAATAAGCAGTTCATGATCTGAGCCACAGTCAGCTCCCAGTCTTGTTTTTGCTGACTTTATAGAGCTTCTCCATCTTTGGCTGCAAAGAATATAATCAATCTGATTTCAGTGTTGACCATCTGGTGATGTCTATGTGTAGTCTTTTCTTGTGTTGTTGGAAGAGGGTGTTTGTTATGACCAGTGTGTTTTCTTTGCAAAACCCTATTAGCCTTTGCCCTGCTTCATTCTGCATTCCAAGGCCAAATTTGCCTGTTACTTCAGGTGTTTCTTGACTTCCTACTTTTGCATTCTAGTCCCTATAATGAAAAGAACATCTTTTTGGGGAGTTAGTTCTTAAAGGTCTTGTAGGTCTTCCTAGAACTGTTCAACTTCAGCTTCTTCAGCATTATTGGTCAGGACATAGACTGGGATTACTGTGAAATTGAATGGTTTGCCTTGGAAACGAACAGAGATCATTCTGTCATTTTTGAGATTGCATCCAAGTACTGCATTTCAAACTCTTCTGTTGACTGTGATAGCTACTCCTGTTCTTCTAAGTGATTTTTGCCCACAGTAGTAGATATAATGGTCATCTGAGTTAAATTCACCTGTTCCAGTCCATTTTAGTTCCCTGATTCCTAAAATGTTGACGTTCACTCTTGCCATCTCTTGTTTTACCACTTCCAATTCACCTTGATTCATGGACCTAACATTCCAGGTTCCTATGCAATATTGCTCTTTACAGCACTGGACCTTGCTTCCATTACCAGTCTCATCCACAACTAGGTGTTGTTTTTGCTTTGGCTCCATCTCTTCATTCTTTCCGGAGTTATTTTTCCACTGATCTCCATTAGCATATTGGGCACCTACAGACCTGGATGAGGAGCTACTCTGTGCCCAAGGTCAGAGGTGGCAGCAGAGAGAAGCTACCCCATGCCTTTGACTGTGTGGATCACAATAAACTGTGGAAAATTCTGAAAGAGATGGGAATACCAGGCCACCTGACCTGCCTCTTGAGAAACCTATATGCAGGTCAGGAAGCAACAGTTAGAACTGGACATGGAACAACAGACTGGTTCCAAATAGGAAAAGGAGTACATCAAGGCTGTATATTGTCACCCTGCTTCTTTAACTTCTATGTAGAGTACATCATGGAGAAACGTTGGGCTGGAAGAAGCACAAGCTGGAATCAAGGTTGCTGGGAGAAATATCAATAACCTCAGATAGCAGATGACACCACCCTTCTGGCAGAAAGTGAAGAAGAACTGAAGAGCTTCTTGATGAAAGTGAAAGAGGAGAGTGAAAGTGAGGAGAGTGAGGCTGAAAGCTCAACATTCAGAAAACTAAGATCATGGTATTCAGTCCCATCACTTCATGGGAAATAGATGGGGAAACAGCAGAAACAGTGGCTGATTTTATTTTTCTGGGCTCCAAAATCACTGTAGATGGTGATTGCAGTCATGAAATTAAAACATGCTTACTCCTTGGAAGGCAAGTTATGACCAACCTAGACAGCATATTGAAAAGCAGAGACATTACTTTGTCAACAAAGGTCCGTCTAGTCAAGGCTATGGTTTTCCCAGTGGTCACGTATGGATGTGTGAGTTGGACTATAAAGAAAGCTGAGCACTGAAGAACTGATGCTTTTGAACTGTGGTGTTGGAGAAGACTCTTGAGAGTCCCTTGGACTTCAAGGAGATCCAACCAGTCCATTCTAAAGGAGGTGAGTCCTGGGTGTTCATTGAAAGGACTGATGTTGAAGCTGAAACTCCAGTACTTTGGCCACCTGATGGGAAGAGCTGACTCATTTAAAAAGACCCTGATGCTGGGAAAGATTGAGGGCAGGAGGAGAAAGGGATGACAGAGAATGAGATGGTTGGATGGCATCACTGACTCAATGGACATGGGTTTGGGTGAACTCCAGAAGTTGGTGATGTACAGGGAGGCCTGGTGTGCTGCGGTTCATGGGGTCTCAAAGAGTCGGACATGACTGAGTGACTGAACTGAACTGAACTGAACTGACCTGGTGAGTTCATCTTTCAGTGTCCTATCTTTTTGCCTTTTCATACGGTTCATGGGGGTCTCAAGGCAAGGATGCTGAAGTGGTTTGCCATTCCCTCCTCCAATGGACCACATTTTGTCAGAACTGTCCACCACATCCCGTCTGTCTTGGGTGGCCCTACATGGCATCGCTCATAGTTTCATTGAGTTAGACAAGGCTGTGGTCCACGTGACTAGGTTCGTTAGTTTTCTGAGATTGTGGTTTTCAGTCTACACTTTGCTTGAGTAGCCGTGAAGAGATATCCCATGTCCAAGGTCAGAGGAATTGCAGTAAGATGGTAAGCACTGGAGCAGCTGTGAGGAGATACCCCACATCCAAGGACAAAGGAAAAGCTCTAGCAAGATGGTAGGAGGGGCAAATGTCTAGACAAACATTTTATATCTATCGACACAAATTTACTTCAGTTTACAGTCAAAGACAGCATATAGATAAACTTTAAAAGTTTTTAGTGCTTTCAGTTCAGTTCAGTCGCTCAGTCGTGTCTGACTCTTTGTGACCCCATGAATCGCAGCACGCCAGGCCTCCCTGTCCATCACCAACTCCCAGAGTTTGCTCAGACTCACGTCCATCGAGTCAGTGATGCCATCCAGCCATCTCATCCTCTGTCGTCCCCTTCTCCTCCTGCCCCAAATCCCTCCCAGCATCAGAGTCTTTTCCAATGAGTCAACTCTTCGCATGAGGTGGCCAAAGTACTGGAGTTTCAGCTTTAACATCAGTCCTTCCAAAGAAATCCCAGGGTTGATCTCCTTCAGAATGGACTGGTTGGATCTCCTTGCAGTCCAAGGAACTCTCAAGAGTCTTCTCCAACACCACAGTTCAAAAGTATCAATTCTTCGGCACTCAGTCTTTTTCACAGTCCAACTCTCACATCCATACATGCCCACTGGAAAAACCATAGCCTTGACTAGACGGACCTTAGTCAGCAAAGTAATGTCTCTGCTTTTTAATATGCTATCTAGGTTGGTCATAACTTTTCTTCCAAGGAGTAAGTGTCTTTTTATATCATGGCTGCACTCACCATCTGCAGTGATTTTGGAGCCCCCCAAAATAAAGTCTGACACTGTTTCCACTGTTTCCCCATCTATTTCTCATGAAGTGATGGGACCGGATACCATGATCTTAGTTTTCTGAATGTTGAGCTTTAAGCCAACTTTTTCACTCTCCTCTTTCACTTTCATCAACAGGCTTTTTAGTTCCTCTTCACTTTCTGCCAGAAGGGTGGTGTCATCTGCATATCTGAGGTTATTGATATTTCTCCCAGCAATCTTGATTCCAGCTTGTGTTTCCTCCAGTCCAGCGTTTCTCATGATGTACTCTGCATATAAGTTAAAGAAGCAGGGCAACAATATACAGCCTTGACGCACTCCTTTTCCTATTAGGAACCAGTCTGTTGTTCCATGTCCAGTTCTAACTGTTGCTTCCTGACCTGTGTACAGATTTCTCAAGAGGCAGGTCAGGTGGTCTGGTATTCCCATCTCTCTCAGAGTTTTCCACAGTTTATTGTGATCCACACAATCAAAGGCTTTGGCATAGTCAAGAAAGCAGAAATAGATGTTTTTCTGGAACTCTCTTGCTTTTTCCATGATCCAGCGGATGTTGGCAATTTGATCTCTGGTTCCTCTGCCTTTTCTAAAACCAGCTTGAACATCTGGAAGTTCATGGTTCACGTATTGTTGAAGCCTGGCTTGGAGAATTTTGAGCATTACTTTACTAGCGTGTGAGATGAGTGCAATTGTGCGGTAGTTTGAGCATTCTTTGGCATTTCCTTTCTTAGGGATTGGAATGAAAACTGACCTTTTCCAGTCCTGTGACCACTGCTGTGTTTTCCAAATTTGCTGGCATATTGAGTGCAGCACTTTCACAGCATCATCTTTCAGGATATGAAATAGCTCCACTGGAATTCCATCACCTCCTCTAGCTTTGTTCGTAGTGATGCTTTCTAAGGCCCACTTGACTTCACATTCCAGGATGTCTGGCTCTAGGCAAGGTCAAAGCAGACTGATTTGTTTAGGAGAAAACCTGTAATCTTGGTCTCATTAGTCGTATGTTCTAAATACCAAGTTTATTATCCTGGACAAGCGTTCCTGATTGTTTACACACCAGCCAACCTTCAGAGCTCTGCCTTAAAATATTTTAGCAGTGTTTGAATCTGGTGGTTGGGTTCTGAGGGTGCTGTGATTATGCTGGGGACCTCCCTATGATGGTCCAGAAGTGAGTCAGAACCAATGGCCAGGAGGTAGAGGTTGGGGGGAGGGGCTGAAGCACCAGGAAACCAAGCACAAACACCCCATGCTCCAGGCAGGTAAGCAATATGTGTCCATGTCCAGATTAGCTTAAAGGATCAAAGGTTGATGGGAAAAATAGACTCCCAACATTTAACTCAATCAGTGAAACAGCTAAGAGAACTCAAGTCCCTCTCAAGCAATAGAAAACCTGGGTACTTCTGTGTGACCAAAAAAACCTTTCAGGTTTTACTAAAGCTTCTAGCTCATTTTATGTCATAGTGTTAGAAAAACGATCCATAAGAAGAAGGATTGAGTGCAAAAAGTAAATGATATTCATGGTTTTCTTTCAGTGATCACTTTGTTATTACTCTTTCTACATGATGTGATATTTTATTAATTGATGATTTCCCTGAGTTTTTTGATATACAATGAAAGTCTCTCAATCATGTCTGACTCTTTGCGACCCCATGGTCTGTAGCCCACTAGTTTCCTCTGTTCATGAGATTCTCCAGGAAGAATACTGGAGGCAGTTGCCATTTCCTGCTCCAGGGGATCTTTCCAGCCCAGGGATCAAACCGGCGTCTCTTGCATCTTCTGCACTGGCAGGCAGGCTTTTCACTGCTACTGCCACCTGGGAAGCCTGGGCCAGAGTCTAGAAGAGAGAAAAGGGATACTGGAAGTGGCCACTCATTTGACACTGGCATGAACTGTGCGGCTTCCTGTAGTGAGTGGGGAAACATGGTGGGTGCTGTGAGCAAGACTGTGGTCCAGGGACCTGTGTGCCCAGGGGGTGGCTCTTGCTTGATGGTGGGGATCCTGGGGTTGCTGTGGCAACAGGATGAAGTCCAGATTGAGGCAGGGTGAAAAGGGGTAGGGACACTGCTTAGGAGACCAGAGCCGTCATCAGACACTCTCTTTTAACTTCGAATCTCTTTCCCTTGTCCCACTGCCCCTCTCACCAGCACTTCTCAGAGGCATGCTCTGGCCCCCCACAGTCTCCTCTTTTATCCTTCTGGTCACCTCTTAACCTGTTCATGAAGGCTCCCAACACCTCCCATTCCAGGCCCTCAATACAGGGTTTTATTTTAAATTTTTTTTCCAATGAAAGGTAGAGTACATGGTCTCAGCAGAATATTAAGACAGTACAGGAGGTATTAAAAAGCAAAGATGATCGTTCATAATCCCACCACTCTATTTCAAACACTGCTACCATATTTTATTATTCCCTTCCAGTCTTCTCCATGTATTTTAACTGAGTTGAGAAGAGACCAAATGAGTCATTATAGGCTCTGTTTTTGCACATACAGAGAATTGGCTCCAGCATCTGTCCCTGCATTAATCACCAGGGTTGATTTGGCTGATCTAATTGGCTAGACCCCTTCCTCCCTCACTGCTCCCTGGGTGTTTCTCCATATGGAGTAATTTAATTAGACAGAGATAAAACTTCTCATTCATTCATTCAACAAATATTTATTAGTTGTCTGCCACGTGCACTGTGTTAGTTGCTGAAGGATGGAGCAGTGAAGCAGACAGACATGTATCATCTCCTCATATCTGAACAGTGTCGTCTGCAGAGGGACTTGACTTCCTCCTATGATAACAGGTACTGCACTCACCTGCTAGATCTTCAGACAAGCTTTCAATTCCATTTGAATAACTTTCTCACTTGATAACTCCTCCAACATTAACAACTCTTGAGAATTGTTACTCTCAATGGCTGATGTTAAATATTCAGTTTTTCTTTTCCTCTTTTCCCCATAACAATGCTGCTAGAAATATTTTTGAAACTAAGCTTGGTCCATATTTATTTTGTACTATTTTCCTGGAACTGATTCCTAGAGGAGGAATGTATCCGGTAAAAGATCTGAACCTTTTTAAGGCACTTACATACCTTTTGCCAAATTGCTTTTCAGAAAGCACCTACTAATTCACCTGAGAGAGGGTTCATTTGTTTATATGAGTTGGCTGAACAAATATGAAATGTTGAAGACAAGATGGAACAAGGTGCCTGAGATGCAGTGTTGGTGAGATCTGGAGAAGGTGCTAGGAGGTAGTTCCTAAAGGAAGAGAGAAAACTGTCCTGTTGGGACAGGAGTTAAGGAGGGTGCAGCTACAAGGAGTGTTTGTGTATGTATTGAGAGAGTGGGATCTGATAGCCTCCATCTTCTTCACATGCCAGGAGGCAAGATCATCTTGGGGAAGATGACTAACATCTTAGGGGGTTCGGATGGGCCATGTAGCAAAGGGAATACCAGCTAAAGGTACAAATGACCAGATAATGTAATGTCACATTTTGCTTATGATTTAAGTGAAAACTTGATCATTGATACTAAGACCCAGTTTACCAGAGTATAGTGAAATTGAGGATTGGCAATTATTTGATTAATTGATGAATGTTCCAAATTAGAAACACCAGGTCAGAGTATGTTTCCGACCTAAATTATACAGTGCAGTTGTCTGCAGTGATCAAATTAACCAGCTGATTGCCAAATCACTATTTCTCCCTGTCCCCTGTGGACATAGCTTAAAGAACTAATAAGTGAACTGGACTCTGCCCCAATCTATTTTGGGATAATTGATGTCTTTGTATTCGTATCCCAGCAGCTTGGTATTAAACACTGAAGCTTTGTGGAGATGATGTCAGGAGGCGATTTACTACTTCAGAAAGTATTCTTTCTTTTGTAAAGCTTATCAATCAGAAGTTGAAGGAAATTTTCCAAACTCCCTAAGGAAAATTATAGTTTATTGCTATGGAAGAATATTTGATTCTGTACATTTTGCTTTACAAAATGAATTTGTTTCTGATTCTGAATACTTTATGATTTTTGTTTCTGTTTTCATAAATTACTTTAAAGCAATTTCAGTTTTACATTTAAATGGTTTTGGTTCTTAAAACACTTACGTGGACTGAAAGTTGGATTTTTTTTCCTAAATGAAAAGTATTGGTGATTTTAACTTCTTAAAGCATAAGGAAAGTCAATTATGGTAAAGAAATATTTCATTCCTTACTATTTAAATATTTCCATCCTAAATTGATGGTTGATGTAATGTAGTCTGTGAAATGGAGGCAGTTACTGGGGTAAATTGGACTCTGAAACCTGTTTTGTGAAATAGCAATGTAACTGGAATAATTTAGGAACTGACCTCAGTACTTTGAGCCTCCTTTGTATGCTCTTGAACAATGCCCTGACATGTCATTTACTTAAATATGAAAGCAAAGGTAACCACTGTGTACTCCAGTTTTGACTTCTTTTTAATTTGTTTTTTTATTGAAGGATAATCGAGTTTCGACTCTTGCCTTCAGAAACTCAGCCCACCTTACTCATCAACCTGCAGGGCTGTGATGGGGTAAGATGATGGCATGAGGGGGCCTGACAAGAGTTCCCTCTTCTCAAAGAACTTATACACTGTTGAGGTTTACTAGCAGACCAGACTCTAACAAACAATAACCCAGTTTCAATCTGAATATTATTCAAACACTAATGCAGATTAAAATGGTAAGAATGACTTTTGGCATTAGAGATTTGATTGTCATGTGCTTTTACCAATTGTAAAATGGATAAACAAGCTAAAGTTCAAAATGGCAGAATTATATTCTTCGCATCTAGATTTCAGTCTGTTCCAGATCTCTGAATTGGCAAGAAAGCCAAGTTGGATTCAGCCTACTTACTTCCAAGCAGCTCCAAGGGGAGGATCCCTGGGGTCACTGTGGCTTTTTCAGCTCCCACCTCCCACCCATAGCGGGGAACCTATGAGGATCAGAGGATCCCAGAACCCAGGTTTTTGGAGAAAGTAGAAACCTAGATTTTTACACAACATTCATGGTTTTTAAATGTCAGTATTTCAGATATGCATGCTTGTCTGTGGCACTGCACCAGATTCAGCCTGAGGCTGTTGGTCTGTGACCTCTGACTGAAAGGTTTCCCAGCTCTGATTTCTAGGTAAAAAAGCCAGACTTCACCACTTGTTTTAGAAGTCGTTGCTTATTTGTTTTTGAACCTTAACCTGCTCAGCCTTCTTTTCACATTTGAAGAAATAAGAAGAAACTTGTATTAGAATAAACGATAGCAGAACTAAAATTAGACTGACTACCTTGTTTTCCTTGAAAGCTTCCATTTTAACTTTTCTGGCTAGATTATGCTTTAGGAAAGCTTTTACTGCACATTCTATGGCATTTTCTTTCCCAAAAAATATGTAGTGATTTTTATTTGCTAATTTTAAGAGTCAGATTTTGTCTGTTGGTTTAATTAAAAAAGGAAAGGAAGTATCTTATTTTGGCTAGTCTCTATCTAAGGAGTTGACTTTGTGAAATGCCACAAGGTGAGGTCTTGATTTATCCTGGAAAGTGTAACACCTGCTAAGAAGGAAATGCTCTCTGATTTAGGTGTGAATGAAATGATTTTAGCAGTAGGATCAAGTCGTGCTGGAAGGAGTTTGACGTGATTCTTCTCTCTGAACCATTCAGTTTCATAACTGATCTTGTCAGGGACACATTAATATACATATTTGTTTTAGGTGGTGAATATCTTGTAATGTTTGTTTCTTTTTTCATGAAGTAATACCAAATAATGATGGTGCGAGTAATAAATTTCCATTTATGTTAGAATGATATGAGATTAGATCTACTGATAAATGAAATCTGCTTTACTGACTTTCATTCATCCATAAAATAAACATTTATTGTGAGTCTATTATTATATAGAGATGCAAAGATAAATCAACAAAATACTTTAAAGTTGTTCAATTTATAGCACATAGGTAGCAATTAAAATAACATTCTCTCTCTCCCCTCTTGCTGATAGCAAACTATATCTTTGAGTTGCAGAACTGGGGAGTAAGAGAGATAGAAAAAGCATTTTTTCCAGGAAGCTCTTCTTTCCTTTCTAAACCTGCCAAGGTCTTTAAATAATGTTTTCCACCATCGGATAGGGCTCATTACAGGCTTGCAAAAGTGTCCTGAGGAAGCTTCATAAGAGTTAAGAGAGGATTATTGCAGAGTGTCAAATGAGTTCATTCTAGGTGCAGAAATTCACATTACATGGATAACAGGGAAAAACATTGAATAAATTCCTATAATTAAGGTGAATAAAACCTTAATGTTCTATTGATTGAATTTTGAATATTTGTCTAGAGTACTATGTGCTTTTTGATTGTCCAGTTAGCATTTCAGTGTGAATAAGAAGACAAGATTAATGGTGATCAAATACATGGAAGGAGAAAAAGGAGACAATGCTAAATGACACAGGGGAAGACAGCAGGAGGAGAAATCCATGTTATAGATTTTGTCCAGGAGTCAAAAGCCATGTTATTCAAAGGGCACTGTAAGTCTTGCCTGTGATTCTGTGTTAAAATGAATGTGAATGTTTACATGGCACTTAGTATGTGCCAAGCAGTTCTAAACCTTTACATATCATAAATCACAGATGATGTATAGAAAACAGATGCACAAATAGACAAGAGAAATTAATTTTATAATGTTTATAATGTTTCTTTTTTTTTTTCTGTAAACTCCATTTTAGGCGTGGGTTGCTGCTGCTACTGCTAAGTCGCTTCAGTTGTGTCCGACTCTGTGCAACCCCATTGACAGCAGCCCACCAGGCTCCCCTGTCCCTGTGATTCTCCAGGCAAGAACACTGGAGTGGTTTGCTGTTTCCTTCTCCAATGCATGAAAGTGAAAAGTGAAAGTGAATTTGCTCAGTCGTGTCTGACTCTTAGCGACCCCATGGACTGCAGCCTACCAGGCTCTTCCGTCCATAGGATTTTCCAGGCAAGAGTACTAGAGTGGGTTGCCATTGCCTTCTCCAAGCATGGGTTAGAGACCCCATTTAAGTTTCATTGAGAAGAGAAACCTCAGGCCTTAGGGACCAATGGACATTTGGTCTCAAAGAGATCGCTTTGATGGAGTTAGCCAAGAAAGCATCCTTCAGGCAGGAGATGCAGACTTTGACCTCTTTCTAATTGGTTCATCATGAAAACTATCCAGAAATGATTAATCTTTGCTATATATCATAAGAGACATTAATATTTTGCAATATCTTAGGATCATTAATATGAATAATAATGAGCACAATGCTGTGCCATGAGAAAATGATCATTTAAGATTTTTAGACATCTGATACTAGAGACATGTTTCATTATCAGCTTTTATTACATGGGTATGCAAGGTGTAGGTGTGTGTGTTTCTTTATGTGTATGTGTGTGTTAGCATGTACACTCATGCATATGCCCACGTGTACATGTTTGCATGTAGTTGATGACTTTGCTAAAGAGACAAAGATGAGGAAACTGCTTTGTGGTCTTGAAGACTTGCTGCTGGCTTGTAGATAGAGCACTGAGAAGAGAGCTTCTGGAATTTGTTTAAGATCCCTGAGACAGAAGGAGGGAGCCAAGTTTGCATGTAGGGATCTAGGTGGGGTGGAAGGCGAAATGAAGAGACAAAAAAAGCAAGGCGTGACACCTTGGGTGTAATAGTGAATGACAGTAGCAGGAGTTGGCAAAGAGTCTGAAAGGTGGAGGGGTAATATTGGGCAAGGAGAGGAAAAGAGGCTGTTGATAGCATGATCTTCCCATGAGTCAGATTTGCCTGGGCCTTCTCTCATCCTATTCCTGGTCTTGTTGGGGCTTGATTAGGTAGATACTGGCCCAAGTGATCCTAAGAACTCTCAAGTGTACATTTTGAAACTAAACATTATTAGGCAGATGACTTTTATTAAGTAGACATTCACTACACATTGGATTAGACTTTTGGACATTTTGGACATAGGATATTCAACAATCCACTTTTCCTCTTTACTTTTACCTATGGGCTGCTTTTTTTTTTTTTAAGAATTTTACTTTTTTTAATTTAATTTTTTGATTATTGAAGATCTTTTTATGCAGGATTTATGCCATCAACAGTTGAACAGTATTCAGGTGTAATAAGCCTGACATGAGAAACTTAAAGTAGAGCAAAGAAACAAAAACACTTTTACAAGCAGACCATGAAAACTTGGAAAATAGATAAGAGGCAAAAAACATCCCACCAAATTATTATAATAGTGGGATCTGAGGCAATAGGGAGGACAAATATCATTTACATATGAGTCAATGTGTTCCCAGGTGGCACAGTGGTAAATAATCCACCTGCCAATGCAGGAGATGCAATAGACATTAGTTTGATTCTTGGTTCAGCAAGGGTCCCTGAAGGAGGAAATGGCAACCCACTTCAGTATTCTTCTCTGGAAAATTCCATGGACAGAGAAGCCTGGTGAGCTACACAGTCCATGGGATCACAAGGAGTTGGACGTGACTTATTGAGTAAGCAATAACAAGAAAAAAATAGCAGTTTCTGAAATCAAAGATTTTCTTGTCTCCAGCTAGCCATTCTCTATCCAAATCCTTATTTTTAAAAGTCTTAGAGGAAGACACTGCTGCTGCTGCTAAGACACTTCAGTCGTGTCTGACTCTGTGCGACCCCACAGACAGCAGCCCACCAGGCTCCCCCGTCCCTGGGATTCTCCAGGCAAGAACACTGGAGTGGGTTGCCATTCCTTCTCCAATGCATGAAAGTGAAAAGTGAAAGTGAAGTCGCTCAGTTGTGTCCAAGTCTTCGCGACCCCATGGACTGCAGCCTACCAGGCTTCTCTGTCCATGGGATTTTCCAGGCATAATTTGTATGAATTATTGGAAGACTGTTTCTATCTTCACTCAGTTAAAAATCTACATGTAATTATTACTGATTTTTAATCACAAAGTGTTTTCTGATAGTTCAAGGTGCTTTTGAGACAATTTTCCAATCTTTGGAAGCCCCTTAATAGAAAAGGTTATAAGAGACCAACCTGCGTTACCCTAATTGTACCACACTTTCTCTTTATGTTCATGCCTGATTTCTAATGGCACATCTTTAAGGACCCTAAACATAATATACATTATGATGATTTTTTAAACTGCATTATAAGCTGTGGAATCTATTCTAGATTTCTGGATTTCATTAGTTACTCTTAAAATTTTAACATCAATTTATATGCTTTTAGTTTTCTTTTTCTCATCCCGTTTCTTCCATCTACGTTAATTTCTTTTCTTTAAGTAGTTCTTTCCGATTCCTCTAGAAATTTCTTTCAGTGATTACTTCTGCATATTATGATCTCTCTAATCCTTATTTGTCTTTCTTTTTCACATGACATTTTAGTTGATTATAGAATTCTAGAGTGATATCTATATTCTTTCAATATTTTGAAGATATTATTCAATGATTTTCTGGTCTCTTTTGCTACTGATGAGAAATCTATGTAGTTCTTTGTAGAAAAGATGTCTATTTTCTCTGATTGCTTTTGATATTTGATCTTTTTCTCTGAGATCCTGCCCTTTTACTCTGAACTATTCTGGGTGGATTTGATAATGTATTTATATTTTCAATAAAGTGTTATTCCATATTAACTGTTTTGACATTTACCTCATCAATACATATTGATATGGGATATATTTCCATGTCAATAAATATGCATCCATTATGTCAATTTAAATGATTGTATATCTGTATAGTTGCAGATTAGAGCATTTAATCTCACATTTTATTTGAACAAAATCATGAACACACATGCAAAGAAAAGGGGTCATAATGTACGTGTAAGTATTAGACACTGCGGATGTGCTCACTGGTGCTCTCTAGCTGATCATAGCATTTCAGAGGGAGTTGGCTGTGTTCATCTCTTCCCAACTCCACACTCAGTGATGCCACTTTGGCCATAGTGGGAGTATTTACACTATGAAAACAGACTAAGGTTACAAATCAGGAATTTTTATTTCCTTCCAAATTGGTTCTTAAACATTTACTAGCATATTACCAGTTATCTTCCTTCTTTTGGACACTTGCTACCTCTTTCCAGCATCAACGATACCCATCTTCTGTACGCTCAGCTTCACCTGGGTCCAGAATCACTCTTGACTTTAGCAGTAAGTCTCTGGATAATCTCAAGTCCACTAACTAGTGGGCCATAGAGTAATTCATTCATTAGTACATTTCTTTTTTTAAAGAATAATTTATTTATTTATTTCCTTATGGCTCTGCTGGATCTTTATTACCAGCTTTCTCTAGTTGCAGCGTGCAGGGGCTACTCTTTGTTGTGGTGCATGAGCTCCTCATTGCAGTGACTTCTCTTGTTGTGTAGCGCAGGCTCTAGGACACACTGGCTTCAACAGCTGTGGTTGCCGGGCTCCAGGGCGCAGGCTCAATAGCTGAGGCACACTGGCTTAGTTGCTCTGTGGCACTTGGACTATCCCCAGATCAGGGATCGAACTCATGTCTCCTGCATCGGCAGATGGATTCTCAACCACTGAGCCACAAGGGAAGCCCTATTAGGACATTTTTATAAGGAATGTTTATGAAGATCTTATATGGGCCAAGCATGAATGCATATTGGGCAGCCAAGAACACACAGATGACCAAGGACAGGATATCTACCAAGCCAAATGTCAGCTTTAGTTCCCATTCTACCTTCTTCCTACTACTTTGAATAATCATTATTTGGGATATATTCCTGAGGCCCAGCATATGTCAGTTTAATTTTTCTGTATTATGATATCCATGTTAACTTAATGGGGAGATGTAGTCAGAAGCATGGTATGAGTTGATTGCTTTTGTTTATAGACATGAACTTTTAGCAAATACTGCTTTAGGCTTCTAAAGAGTAGCAGAACCCGTTGTTTATCTGTAAGTTCTTAAACTCACCAAGTGTCTTTAAGTAAGCAATTTTAGTTAAGTTTTCATCTCTAAAATTATACATTTTGAAATAAATCCTAGATGTTCGGGAATTGATTTCTACTTACTATAGTTCTTAGAAAATGGCTTATAATTTAAATTCTGGAGACATCAAGTAGTTCTCCCAATACTGTATTTTGATGAATTCAGGATAAATTAACAAAAAACAAATGAATGAAATCATTTTTAGGGTTCACATGGATTTAAAAATTAAGGCTAGATATATTGAGAAAATATGTTTTGGTTTTTGCCAAGCCCTCAAATTTTTCAAGAGCTTGAAACATTTTGAGTTGAAAATGTTACTGAAACTACTAATGTACTATTTAATCAGTATAGTGTCTGTTAAAACAATATAAACATTTAAAATGAATTGATTTTTCTCTCTTTATGTAAATATGATAAAGTTTGTATTTTTAAATTTTGCTCAATTAAAAATAATTATAAAGAATATGTATTCATAGATTAATTAAAAGTATCTGATAAGTAAAGCCATGTGTTAGGACCATGAACACATTTAAAACTAAGATCCAAATTCAGTTATTGATGAGATCTTATATACTCTTTAAAACAATTCAGCACTTATGTAAACTATGCAAATTAAGAAAGCATGCAAATTCTAGTATATGTGTTACAATAGTTCCCAAACATCCACCAGCCTGTGAGGCAAATACATACTTTGTATCCATTGAGAGCTGAGACAAAAACACAAGATTTTGCTCTAGAATCCTGAAGGAATCATTCAAAATATTAGAGGAAGTATCTGAAGAGAGAGATGTGATTGCCCAGGGAGTCCTCTGATGAACTCAAATGTTAAGGAGCACGGGACAATGGCCACATAAATGCAGATTCATGCAAAAGAATGATACAGTCTTATTTAAAGCATGTAAGAGAGTTAATTTTAATGTTCAACAGTCCGCATGAAGCACCAAAGACCTCAAAAAGGACATTCAGAGCAAGAAGAAAAAGATGCACAAATTTGGAAAAGAAAATGTAATAATAATAAAAGTTGGAAAGAAGCAAGATATATTCAACTTTTCATCTATTAAGGAACATAATCCCCAGACTCTGAAATGTACGGTTAACATTGTAGACAAAGGTACGTTTAAGTAGGCTAGAATAAGAACTTTAAGTCCATAGCTTGAAATAGATTCCTGCCTCCATTTTTGAATGACATATGCAGGAAGCTTACAGAGTCTACAGATATGACCACCAAACCACTGCTGATAATGAGTGAGGCATCAAACTTAATGAAACATTGCTGACAATGTGAGCAGAGTCAGAAGACAGGAAATGGACATATGCTATTGCTGTTAACAAAGGGAAAACAGTTGGACTACTAAACTGAAATGCTGAGCCTGGGCAATAATTGAAAACAAATTATAAAGTTAATGATTTCTAAGTACCTAAAAGAAAAAGAGAGCTATTCATTGTTATTGGTTTGGTTGGAAAACCAAATGCATTGAGAAACTGTATCTTCTTTTCAGCAAGATGACAGCTCTCATGAAAATTTAGATGTTAGGAGAGTTGGATGGATTAACAGATGCCTCTCTGACCAGAGAGAAGGATTTTTAGAAGAAAGAAGAGTCCTAATCTTAATCTTGTTCTGTTCAGTATCTTTATTAATGACTTAAATGGGGCATATATAATGTTCATCAAATTTGCAGAGAGGTTCAGATTGTGATGGAGTGAGTTAATAGAAAAGGTATAAAAAGATAACTGACACCTGGAATAATGGGCCTAAACTGACATGATGAAAACTAACAGAGATTACTACTAAGGTCTGGATTGAGGTAAACAAAATAAAAATCAAAGCATACAGGAAGGGGCTGGAAGTCCAGCATGGCAAAAGTTTATATGAAACAACTGATAGAGCACCTCAGCTGCTCCATTTTCTGTCTCATGAGAAATAAAAAGTCATACTACACTATGTTGGTCAGAAAGCACATTTTGATTAGAGTATTCACTTTGGGAGCAAAGTAGTGAGGATGATTCTTACAGTTAACTAAAACTGCTGCCTGGTTGAATGGTTCGACCTAAATCTAACAGGCCAGCTTACCTGTGAAGTGTGGAACAGGCAAAGGTTTTTGAACACTGCAGTAAGGTCCAGAAACAAATCCTTGCCACACTGTTGGGTGTCTGTGTTTTCAAAGAAGTTTCATAAATTCCATGAGACTCAGTTTCCTTGGCTGAAAATTAAGGATAAAAATACCTCCTTTGCAGAGTTTTCTTGAAGACTATAGATGTTTAAGGGACTTAGCCCAGGGCCTGTCACCTAGTATCTGCTTGGTCAGTGGTAGCTGTTAGTGTGATAATGACCATCTAAACAGTGCTTGCAGACAGAAGCATGTGTGTATTTTGCCCATTAAGATACTGGTCTCCAGGAACTGGATATTCACAACAAAATTAGAGAGAGTGTAAGGACACTGTCTTTATGAAAACTATGCTCAAAATTAGATGATTGCATTTTGATGAAAATGGTCTCTAATAGAAGCAAATGTTATTTGATATGTACATCTTGAAGGTAAATTACTTCCAAGCTCTGAGATTTAAGACTGCAAATAAGAGAGACTGATTTGAGGCTAGGTGCTAATGCCAAGAGGATTTCTTAAGGACTGTTAATGTTTTTATTAATGTTCTATTCCAAAGGTCTACAGCTTTGGAGTGGCCTGCCTTACCCCATTTCCCCTATAAACTTCTTTTAAAAAAATCGTTAGTTATTTTATTATTTTTGGTTGTGTTGGGTCTTCCTTTGTTCACAGGCTTTTCTCTGGTTGCAGCAAGCAGGGGCTACTGTCTAGTTACAGTGTGCAGGCTTTTCACTGTGGTGGCTTTTCTTGTTGTGGAGCACAGGCTCTAGAATGCACGGGTTTCAGGAGTTGTAGCACGTGGGCTCAGTAGTTACCGTTCCCAGGCTCTAGCACACAGGCTCAAGAGCTGTGGTATAGCAGCTTAATTGCTGCAAAACATGTAGGATCTTCCCCAGTCAGGGATCAAAGCCATGTCTCCTTCATTGGCAGGTGGATTCTTTACCACTGAGCCACCAGGGAAGCTCTCCCCATAAACTCTTATTTTTCATGTGCAATTTTGCAGAAGACAAGGAATTTTTCAATAATGCATATGTTGTAGCATAGCAGAAATGCTGTAGATGGAACATAAGAATATAAATGAAACCTTATATTTACTTGATAATCTTATCTTAAAATAATTCCATGAGCGACATGTAGCTAGGTATAAACATGGACAGAAAGTTGCAATGGACAGGAGCCTTGGATCAGGCCTTTGGGGCTGCTGGACTCTAGTCCAAGCGCTTCACTCAGTAACTGCGTATTATGGGCTGAATTGTGTGCACTAAACTGTAGTCCTAACCACCTACCCAGTGGATTTATTTGTGACTATATTTGGAGATAGGGTCTTTAAAGGCTCTTTAGCCCCATTTAAGGCTAAATGAGGTCATTGTGTGTGTATGTCTGCGTGTGTGTTAAGTTACTTCAGCTGTGTCCAACTCCTTGCAGTGCTATGGACTGCATCCTGCTAGGCTCCTCTGTCCATGGGACTCTTCAGACAAGAATACTGGAGTGGGTTGCCGTGTCCTGTTCTGAGGAATCTTTCTGACCCAGGGTTCGAACCTGCATTTCTTAGGTTTCCTGCATTGGCAGGTGGGTTCTTTACTACTAGCACCACCTGGGAAGCCCAGGTCACTGGGAGGCCCTAATTCAATATGATTGATGTCCTCAGAAGAGATTAGTACACATAGGCACAAGGGAACAAGAAGAAGATGACCATCTGCAAATTCAGGAGAGAGGCCTCAGCAGAAGCCAACCCTGCCAACACCTCCAGGGCTGTAAGAAAATAAATGTCTGTTCTTTAAGCTACCCAGCCTGTGGTACTCTGTGATGGCTGCCCCAGCAAATTAATACATGATTTAACTCTGATATATCATCCCTCTGAATTTTCACTTCCTTACATGTAAAATGGAGATTCTGATATAAAAGTGGATGGTATTTTAATGTAAACAGATAAAATCACCTATTTTGTATTGAGCAAAAGATAGCAAGAAAGTACTATTGGATTATAGTAACTTTAATTTTTTTTTACTTTAAATTTTTATTTATTTCTCTAGAAGTCAGAGAAAATATAGATATATCCTGCTTTGAAAAGATAAAAACCTCTATTTTAAAACTAACTAAATAAATGGATAATTATTTACAGGAAAAATCCCCAGTAGCCTAATGCCATTGACTAGAGAGTGTTCAAAGGGATTTTCAAGTATAATTTGACCTCCTCTCCCCTAAAATTTCAGTTTATACCACCTTTCCATGGACATGAGTTTGAGCAAGCTCTGGGAGTTGAGGATGGGCAGACATGCTGCAGTCCATGGGGTCACAAAGAGTCAGACACAATTGAGCAACTGAACTGAACTTCCAGAAACATACCTGTTTCATAAATTAGGACATATCTGTACATGTTAGATACTTAAGGTTTGATTTAGTAAAAGATTTCAGGTTACTGAGAGCAGCTTAGCCCTTATTATTGTAATGCATGCATAGGCTGCAGATAATAATCAGAGCTGTGTTGGGCATTCCACTTTGCACCTCCTAGGGCACCAATTTTCAGAAACTGTTAGAACCCAATAGAAAAATCTCACCTAAGATTCATCTGTGAGCTAAATTACAGGGGAAGCCATTATCATTCATTTTACATGCACTCTTGGTCCAGGTTGTCAGCCAAGCACCTCTGGATCCCAAGGAAGGATTTTGCTAGATTTAAGAATCTTGAGAATTGAAATGGTTAACTGAAGTATTTCACTGTTCTTCTGATCAAGAAATAATTCTTAACTGAGCCAAAAGGATATATTGAGTTTCCACTAGATGCCCTGGATGCCTATGTTCTGGAGTGAAAATGGAGGAGTAGAAATTTAAAATCTGGTTTGAAGAGACCAAACAAATACTAAACAATTAGAAATCAATGGAATATTAAGCTAAGACAGAATTAAGTGAAAAGGAATTTCAGCGAAGGGCAAGAAGTGAAAGTGAGTTTGAGGAAATGGATAAAGCTCGGGTAGAAGGTGGGAAGGATTTGGAAATGGGAATTGAAAACAGAGGATACGTTGGAAGTTATTCTGAGATGGGTGCCCTTTGACAGGAATGCTGTGCGTGTTCTTTGTGCATGCATGTTCAGCACCCCTTTCTTGGGGGTAGGGGTGAGAGGAGAGATGGCGTGAGCGAAGACTTGAGTGGAAGGACCTAGATGCTGTGTGTGTATGATGCATGGAGAGATGTCCGCCGGTGAGGAAAAGATGTGTTACTCCTTCACATGTACCACCCCGATTACGAATGTGTTGTTTTTCAATACTAAGAACAACTTGCAAGATTAAATATAACCAACTTCATTTTGCAGATAAAGGAACTGAGGTTTAGGAAAGTTAAGTGACTTGTCTTCAGTCACGCACGGTACATGCACAAACCTCCAAAGTCTTCATGAGGTTGTTCAGGCATAGTGGGGGGTACAGATGTTCATACGAGCACCACAAATTAGTGAGTATCACTTTCTCTCTTCAGTTTCATTCAGTCACCAGGAGGTACACCCTCCAGACCTTGGCCAATGACCATTATGCATGGAATGTAAAAAGCTAGCCCTCTTGCTCAAGTGGGGGCTCACTTTGTGTTACGTTTTGTCCTCCAGAGCTTCTCCCTGGGATCAGATCAAAGTTTCTCTGAAGCTGAGCTTACACTCCTGCTTCACTTCTCCTCCCTCTCCATATACTCCCTCCTGAGAGCACTCCCCAAATAAACCAAGCCCTACCTAAGACACAGACCATCCCTAGATACACCTCCAAATTGTGGTCGATGTGTACAGTGCATCGTTGCTACAAGTGAGGATGCTGTGTTGGGGAACTACCTGTTCGACAGCATTGTGCCGCACCAGCCACGGGAGTGGATTGTGATGGCCTCTGCCATTAGCCGTCTGGTGGATGCCAACCCCTTTTCCTTCATCTTCTTACCCACAGTCAGGGCAGTAAATAGCTCTACTCAGTGTTGAAGGGAGAAACAAGTTATACTGGTGGATCCAACTTAATCTCTTTAATGGGTCACCATGAACACAAAATGATTTGAGAACTACTGAGCATGAAAGACTGACAACTTGGGCAGAGGAATTTGAAGTAGGTAGGAGATAAGGTGACCACATAATTATCCAAATTGGAACACTGTTGAGGATAATAGGAGATGCCATCAGTAATTACACAAGGATAGCAAGTGTAAGGCATACCATCTAGCAAACCAGGATGTACAATCACCGTAACATTAGGGGGCAATGAGGAGCTATAGTAGGTTCTTGAGCAGGGGTGTGAAATAATTCTTTCAAGGGCATGCAATATGATTTAGAAGAAACCTTAGAGCTGAGGAAACAGCAGACAGGAGATTGTGATAGAGATATTAGCATGATTTGTTTGGGTTTCTGTCTTGGCTCCTGGTTTTTTCTCTAGTTCACTAGTTGAAATTGTTGTCATTTCTGGACATTAGCATGCTTACTGGAGACTAATTACAGTTCACAGTAACTGTAATTTTGTGCATTGCCACCAACAGTGTAGGAGGGTTCCCTTTTCTCCATATCCTTGTGAACATTTATTATTTGTGTTCTTTTTTGTTTTATGATAGCCATTTTAACAGATGTGAGGTATTATCTCATTGATTTGCATTTCCCTGATGGTTACAATGTTGAGCATCGTTCATGTGCCTCTTGGCCATCTACCTTTCAGAGGACCTGTTATTATTGATGGAGAGCTCCTTTGTAAAAAGAAGACTGTGGACTTGCAGTGTTGAAAGAAGTGGAAGAGAAAGAATATTGTCTCCAGTAAATTTCCAGGGTCTGGAGACATCCAAAAAAAAATTAAATGTGTAGTCTGTGTCTTTTGGAATTGAAACACAGGTACTTTCTTGAAGCTTTCTGTGCCCTGGTTCTCTGGAAAATACTGCTTGTATGAGGGAATGAAGAAAACAAAAAGCTGGGGAGTTAGTGAAATTTAGGGAAGAAACAAAACATTCACCATATGAATGGGAATTCATTTCTGAATTCAGGTTGAGTATCCTGTTGTAGTAAAGAACTGAAACCTATAAGATGGGCATAGAGTATATTTTTGTGACTTACAATGCAGTGAAAACCAGCCAGACTTTGGAATCACACAGACCTGGGCTCAAATCCTAGAGCTATCATGTACTAATTGTGGAAGATCAGGTAAACTCCCTACCACTGACCTCTGTCTTCTGCATCTATACAATGGCAGGGGGAAATAGCACCCACACCCTGAGGCTGTCATGGGATATAAATGAAGCATGTATGGATATCAAAGCCTTAAGCATGGAGCTTGGCATTCAGTGAGGTGAGCAGTTGCTACAATGGTTCTCTTTCAGACATGGTTGCCTGTGGGTTGACTTCTGCCTCCTCTGTGCTCCTGTATCTCTTAGCATAGCCCACTCTTTTTTTTTTTTTTTAATTGAAGTATAGATGATTGACAATGATGTGTTAATTTTTGCTGTACAGAAAAGTCATTCGATTATATATTTGTACACATTCTTTTTTATATTCTTTTCCATTATGGTTTATCATAGGATATTGCATATTTAGCATAGCCCACTCTTACGGCATGTGTTTATTGCTCAGTTGTGTCTGACTCTTTGCAACACCATGGACTATAGCCCACCTGTAGACTCCTCTGTGCATGGGATTCTCCAGGCAAGAATACTGGAGTAGGCTCCCATTGCCTTCTTCAGGGGATCTTCCAGACCCAGTGATTGAACCCAGGTCTCCCTCATTGTACACAGATTCTTACCGATTGAGCTACCAGGGAAGTCCATCCTCTTAAGGCATGTATCACACCATCTCACACTCTTTCGTCTGCGGGCCTCCCCCAGCAGATCACCTGCTTCTCCTTATATTCCACAGCTTGGTACACAAGTGCTCAGAATATGGTCAAAGGATATAATTTCATTTTTTAAAAATTTTTTGGTATTAGCAGTAACAGCCTCCTGTCAATATTCTCTTTAAAATGTTGAACTGACAGTTTGTGGTCACTCTCTCTCTCTCTCTTTTTTTTTAAGAAGGGACTACCTGAAGCTATAATTGTGCTTATAAATTTCTTAAAGACATACACTTCCAACTCTGCTTTTTTTTTTTTTTAATCAAGAAAATGGGGAAACTCATAGAATTCCTTTCTTCTGGGGTTGCTGTGAGAAGATAAATGACTCAGGGCTGAAGAGGGCTTTGCACACACAGGGTGTTCAGTAAGCACTTGTGATGATGATGATCAACTTGCTATGTATTTGCTGTTATGGAAACATAGCATTTGAGGTCATTTATATTATAATTTCTATATTTTAAAATATGTTTATATTACTAAACTTAACATACTCACTGCTGAAAAAAATGTAAAATAAAGAAAATACCAACTGCTCAGCCTAATGACTGACTCCTTTCTTAGGTTTTTGTGGAATGAGTTTGTGGAGGGTGATACTCTTCTTGGAAGATGTGACAGCATAGGAGACCAGAACTGGGATCCTCAGACAGACCTGTAGATGTAGAAATCCTGACCCTGGGCCTTGGCCCAGGCCTGGAGCACATTTCCTGCTGGAGTTCCCAAATGGGTTTGGAGAGCATTATCAATGATCGGCCTGGCTACATGGCTTCTTTTATTCTAGTCTGTGTGTCTGAAGCCCTCTTAATGGCACTAGAGTCTGGAACCTCTTGCGTAATCCTGCTTGACCCATCACTGCTAGAGTCCCCATCTGGACTCAGACTGCCCTGGCTGCCTGTCCAGCCTTCCAGAGCCTGATCCCTGGATTTGGAGAGGTTCGTTTAATTTTGGCTTGTAAGAGCTTGTAGGGTCACGTAGGCTATGAGTATGTTCGTGACCACATATTTGTCTCATCAGGGGCTTGAAATACATTCTCTCAATTTAAACCTCTCAACCACACAGGGACGCTAGCCTTTCTCCCACTCATCGAACTGACCCTTTGGTAATGGATCCGGTGACTGCACATGGAAATGGTCCATATTGGCTGTGTGGCTGCAACACACACTCTCTGTCTTCCCATGCTTTCCACAAATGAGGAGCATCACCAGGGATATGTCAACAATTACATTCTCTTGATTCAAGCTCAGGAAGAGCTTTTACATTGGCCCTTCCTGTCCATCCCCTTTTTCTTAAAGTCCTAAAAATGTGTTCATGCCATGCTACAAAGTTCTGTCAACCTAGTCCCAAGCCATATTTCCAGTCCCATTTCCTGGAAGAAGCTGTGACCAAGACCCAGCTGCTCCAGACATTTTGCTGTTGCCCAGGAGTCCATCACAAGTGCCCAGAAGTCTGTGTTTTTCTAATGCTGTTCTCTTTGCTTAGACTATTCTCCTATGTTGGGAAAGTCCTGCCTATTCTTTTTTTTTACCTAACCTGAATGTCATTGCACTGACATCCTTTGTTTTCTTTTTAAAGTAAAAAAAAAAAAAATTTTTTTTTAAACTTTTTGTCTTGTATTGGGGTATCACAATTAACAAGCAATGTTGTGATTGTTTCAGGTGAATAGTGATGGGACATAGCCATACATATACATGTATTCATTCTCCTCCAAACTCCCCTCCCATCCAGGTTGCCACATAACATTGAGAAGAGTTCCATGTGCTGTACAGTAGATTGTTGTTGGTTATCCATTTTACATATAGCAGCATGTACATTGTTGTCATTCAATTGTTAAGTCATGTCTGACTCTTTACGACCCCGTGGACTACAGCACACCAGGCCTCCCTGTCCCTCACTATCTCCTGGAGCTTGCCCAAGTTCATGTGCATTGAGTTGGTGATGCTATCCAACCAACTGTCCATCCCAAACTCCCTAACTATCCCCTCCCCTCGTTCTTCCCTCCTGGCAACCATAAGTTTGTTCTCTAAGTCTGTTTCTTTTGGTTTTGACATCTTTTGTTGATTCTGGAAAATAGACAGCTATCCAGTTCCTTCCAGTGCTCTCATCTCTCTCTGCATTCTCTCCTTCAAGGCCCTTATGGTGCAATTACCTATTTACGCATCCATCTCCTCCCACTGGATCTGAGATTGTGGAAGACAGAGAGAGCTCATGTTCAGTAGTATGTCCCTAAAGCCTAATCACAGTAGGTGTGGAAAGCTGGTAGAAGGAATAGCTAGAAACTGGACTAAAGTTCTCCTGCTCTTGTGAAATGGTGTTTAGGCTGCTATGTTATTGTGATCCAATGTAAAATGATAAAGTTTAAAGGGGAAAACTTTCCTGACCTGTTGCAACATACAGCAAGAGATTTTATAGCTTATTTCTGTTCTCATCTGCCATATGGCTTTCCATTCACAAACTGCTCTAGTGAGAATTACTTTTGCAGGTAATTTTCTAATGATTGTCTTGGGATAAACAAATTTATCAGACTTGTTTGGCTAATGTATTCAAGGAGGTTCACAGGGGAAAAGATTAATCATCTAAGAAGCAAGCCGGTGTCTGTCATTAGGCGGAAGGGTCCAGAGATGATCAGAGCTGAGCGGGTGGTTGCTATGACTGCAGATACTCTCTCTCCCTTTGTGAGGTCAACAGCAGCTCCCAAGCTGATTGGCTAAAATTAGATTATCCTGCTGACCAACCATGGGGAGTTAATTTCATCAGAAAGAGAAAAGTGGTGGGAAATCCTGTCGTGATGCTACAAAGGAATTTTCTTTAGAAACCCACAGAGTCCAAGTTTGCTTTTATTGTAATTAGTATGTTCCTTCTAATAAAATAATCTAAGGGAAACAGACAATAGCATTTGTCTATTATTTTATATATCCACATAAGTTTAATCTGGTTTGTCCTCAAACCAACTCTCAAAGTTAAAGTAACCTTTATTTTCTAGCAATAGCTCCATAACTGAAGAAGGTCATTGTGTACCACATGTTTATATAATTGGAGATAAGCTAATTGTGAAAAATACAAAAAGAACTGGTGCAATTAAATGTATTTGCTGGCAGGGCTCCTATTCCAGGGAAATAGTGGGTACAAAAAACTTTGAGTAGAACCACTTACCTTCGGATTGGGAGCATCATTTGTATTGAATTTGAAACGTTTCCTGCCTTCCAAAGCATTCTTTCACAGAAGTCTTAAATGGCCTATCGTCTGGCATTCTGGCATTGTACTTAGTACACCATCCCTCCCCTGCCCCAGGAATTAATTATCACTGACCTCAATTATTGCATTTACTTCTGTATAGGAAAGATACAGAATTAGTTAATCTGCAAGCTCTGCTGAGTTGTAAAATTAAGTTGATGTGAAATAAATAGCCAAGGAAAACCAGGATTTGTTTCTTTAGCATGCGTGTGACTATAGAAATAAAATATGATTGAGGAAGAAATGGACAAAAAAGAGCTAATGTTCATTAATTATGGACAAAACCCACTCCTGTATTCTTGCCTGGAAAATCCTATGGACAGAGGAGCCTCTTAGGCTGCAATCCATGGGGTTGCAAAGAGTAGGACATGACTGAGCAACTTCACTTTCACTTTACGTAACATCTTCTATCTATCTGATCACCAAATAAATGTGTTTTAAAAATCAAAATAATTTGTGTTGATGCCTTTGGTTGGATGCTTACTCCTTGGCAGGAAAGTTATGACCAACCTAGATAGCATATTAGAAAGCAGAGACATTCCTTTGCCAGCAAAGGTCCCTCTAGTCAAGGCTATGGTTTTTTCAGTAGTCATGTATGGATGTGAGAGTTGGACTATAAAGAAAGATGAGCACCGAAGAATTGATGCTTTTGAACTGTGGTGTTGGTGAAGACTCTTGAGTGTCCCTTGGACTGCAAGGACATCCAACCAGTCCATCCTAAAGGAGATGAGTCCTGGGTGTTCATTGGAAGGACTGATGTTGAAGCTGAAACTCCAACCCTTTGGTCACCTGATGCAAAGAGCTGACTTGTTTAAAAAGACCCTGATGCTGGGAAAGATTGAAGGCAGGAGGAGAAGAGGACAACAGAGGATGAGATGGTTGGATGGCATCACCAACTCAATGGACATGAGTTTGGATAAGCTCTGGGAGTTGGTGATGGACAGGAAGGCCTGGTGTGCTGTAGTCCATGGGGTTGCAAAGAGTTGGACACGACTGAGCGACTGAACTGAACTGAACTGATGAAGGAAAGGATCCCAAGTGCCCCTTACCTGAGAGCCACGAAGGGTAATTCAAGGATCAGTATGTTCACAAAACAGTAATGATGAACTCCAGGCCACATGAAAGCACTGTCCAGCAGTAATGTCCAGCAGGAAGCATCGCAGGAGGTCCTAGGAGGAAGGAAACAGGAGCACCATGGGTGGAAGTGACCCCGCCCCAGGCATTTCTCCCAGAGGAGGGGGAGAAAGATGAGAGCACATCATGACTTATGTACCATTAGCCCATCACTGAGGATTTAGGGATTCTGCCTACAATGCCCGCCCTGGGTTTGACTCCTGGGTCGGAAAGATCCCCTGGAGGAGGAAATGGCAATCCATTCCAGTATTCTTGCCTGGGAAATGTCATGGACAGAGGACCCTGGTGGGCTATAGTCCATGGGGGTCACAAAAGAGTCAGACGTGACTAAGCACGCACGCATGCACGAGGATTTTGGAGATGAAGACAAAACTCCATAGTTTCATCACCCTTATCGTTACACTGGAGTCAGCACATCTGCTGAGTGCTTACCCTCTTCAGTCACAGCACTCATTTCCCTCGTACACTCCTAAGAAGTCAGTGATTTAAGTATTATTATTATCACTTTATAGTTAATGTGAGGAAATTGGACCACAGAAATGAACCCACCTAAATTAATGCCAGACCACCTGACCTGCCTCTTGATAAATCTATATGCAGGTCAGGAAGCAACAGTTAGAACTGGACATGGAACAATAGACTGGTTCCAAATAGGAAAAGGAGTACGTCAAGGCTGTATGTTGTCACCCTGCTTCTTTATCTTATGTGCAGAGTACAGCATGAGAAACACTGGGCTGGAGGAAGCACAAGCTGGAATCAAGATTGCTGGGAGAAATATCAATCACCTCAGATATGCAGATGACACCACCCTTATGGCAGAAAGTGAAGAGGAACTAAAAAGCCTCTTGATGAAAGTAAAAGTGGAGAGTGAAAAAGTTGGCTTAAAGCTCAACATTCAGAAAACGAAGATCATGGCATCCAGTCCGATCACTTCATGGGAAATAGATGGGGAAACAGTGGAAACAGTGGCAGACTTTATTTTGGGGGGCTCCAAAATCACTGCAGATGGTGACTGCAGCCATGAAATTAAAAGACACTTACTCCTTGGAAGAAAAGTTATGACCAACCTAGATAGCATATTCAAAAGCAGAGACATTACTTTGCCAGCTAAGGTCTGTCTAGTCAAGGCTATGGTTTTTCCAGGGGTCACGTGTGGATGTGAGAGTTGGACTGTGAAGAAAGCTGAGTGCTGAACAATTGATGCTTTTGAACTGTGGTGTTGGAGAAGACTCTTGAGATTCCCTTGGACTGCAAGGAGATCCAACCAGTCCATTCTGAAGGAGATCAGCCCTGGGATTTCTTTGGAGCTGAAACTCCAGTACTTTGGCCACCTCATGTGAAGAGTTGACTCATTGGAAAAGACTCTGATGCTGGGAGGGATTGGGGGGAGGAAGAGAAGGGGATGGCAGAGGATGAGATGGCTGGATGGCATCACTGACTCGATGGACATGAGTCTGAGTGAACTCCAGTAGTTGGTGATGGACAGAGAGGCCTGGCTTGCTGCGATTCATGGGGTCGCAAAGAGTTGGACACAACTGAGCGACTAAACTGAACTGAACTGAAATTAATGCGATCTGTGAACTGGGCAGACAGAGTTTAAATTTAGTTCCCCTTGGTAGCATTTTCTTCATGAGTCTCTGTGTATTTTATATAGGTATAATCACAGTGCATGGTTTGTTACTTTTGCCCTATTATGTTACATAAATTTAATAATCATTTTTGATAACTACATACTGTTTCATGAGTGGTCACATTACCATTTGCTTAATATTTTATTATTGCTAAACTTTAAACATTTTCAAATTTTGGAAGCATTTTTTATATGAACTTCCCCTTGTTCTTATGAGTCAATCCATAGGAGAAAAAGGATATGAAATCTCTTAAAAGCTATGTTATTAAATTCTCTTTTGTCAAAGATATGAGGATACTTAATTTATCTCATTCCTGTCAGCACAGGGGAAGAATTATTAAAACAAACAACCAAATTAAAAAACCCAAACCAAAATAATGTAGATTGGTAGGCAACAGTAAGCTTCCTGTTTTAACATGTTTTCATCTTAAATTAATGCATTTGTTTGTTAAAAATATGTTTATTGAGCGCCTATTAGTTTTGGGATGTATCAGTGGGCAAAATAGATAGTGATTATCTGTTTGACAACTTTACTCAAAGATTTTTATTATATATACCACTATAGCAACCTGTAGAAGGCAGATTGATTAGAGGAGAGAAAGATTTGAGGAAGGGAGACCAGTTTCAGATGATATACTAATAATAGAATAAATAAAACAAGTATTTAGCAACTTAGCCATTAAAAAAAGACGAAAAGGTGCATAGGATATGTAGTATCACAAGCTCCATGAGTTGTTTAGATCTTTAGTTCTAGCGGAATCTCCTTATAATGAAGATGTTATATAAAGTGCCCATCCCAGGGAATTCCCTGGCAGTCCAGTGATTAGGACTTGATGTTCTCACTGCCAAGGCCCCACCTTCAACCTCTAGTCAGGGAAGGAAGATCCCTTAAGTCTTTCGATGTGGCCAAAAAGAAAAAAAAAGGTGCCCATCCCAAATAGTGAAATTTAATAAGAACCTTGTAGGTTGAAGGGAGAGATTGTCAAAAGTCACTTTCACACGTATTTCTCTTCCAAACTTTTAATCCTGTGGCTATTTGGTTGTCATGTTTTATAGCTTAAAGTGAAGGTAGCATTTCAAGCAGGATGGATTTGGTGGTGGTGAGAGATGCTGAAATTTGAGTTTGGTAGCCTAACAATAAAACTGAGACAGTATTGTTCCATGGCACCCCGAAGTAGGAGGGAAGGTGGTTATTCATCCACCCATTTCTGGCTACAGTGTAGCATCCTATAGCCAGAGTTGGTTCTTCATTTTATTTTTTGGCCATGCGATATGTAGGATCCTAATTCCCTGACCAGGTATGGAACCTGTGCCCCCTGAATTGGGAAGCTTGGAGTGTTGGCAGAGAGGTGGTTCTTGATTGTAACTGTCACACAGTTAAAGTCTGCTTGAAAGTGGTCATATGGTAACACAATCCATTATTGTCATCTTAGAGGGTGGGCTGCGAAGAAATCAACCATAGCCTGTGTTTCCACAGACCACTTATTATTTGAGACAAAAATAACTTGCAAAACAGAAAAAGTGTTTATTCAGAGGTCACGCATCCTAGGTATTTAGCTTGGTCCTGGGTACAAAGTAAGTGCTCAATAAATATTTGCCACTTTTTTTTACTTACTGTACATCATCATTATTTTATTATTAAATTTGCCGAATGCGATTTTTTTTTCTCTCTTATTCCAAAGGCTCCTAGAAGCGAGAGGGAAAAAGGAATAACACCACAGATGAAAGAGCAGGCAGGATCAAGGGGGAAGCTATTTTTAGGACCAGGCCGTGGCTAGGAAGTGCAGAGGAAGGAGCAGGAAGAATAAAGAGGCTGATGAGGAGGGCAGAGGGGAGCAGAACAGTTAACTGTGTGGAGTTGCGGGAGCAAATGAAAGGTCCTGGATGGGAAGAGCAGTTCATCGGAAAAACTAAAGAAGTGTTAGTAAGTCAGGGCTCTGAAATCCCTGAGGAATTTAGCTGCCTTGGGCTAAGCCCTGTTCTATTTCTAAAAGCCCTGTAAGTACTGCAGACCTGGCTCACTGCTGCAGGCAGGGGAGTGGGGATTTGCAAATGAGAACAAACCGATCTGTTGCTACAGAGAAATTAAAGGCTGAAGTGCGCTCACTGGTGATGGGTGGATGGACCTTTGTTTTGTTTCAAACGACATTAATAACTAAATGTTGAGATTTCAGTTGGTTAACTCCACAGAAGGCCCACACTGTTCTGCATGAGAACCAGACTGAAAGTTCAAAGATGGGGATCCTGGTCTGAGGAGGTGGCCAGGACCAAGTGGACTCAGTGACTGGTGAGCACATCCTCAGGTGTTTGCTGGGTTTTGCCTCAGCTGAGGAGGGAGGAGGGGGCATCTAAATGGTTCTTGAGCACACGGCTTGTTCAGGGCTTGCAAAGAGGACTGGCTCAGTGGCATCTCCACAGCCAGTTCTGAGCACTGCTGAAGTGCCCGGGTTTGTGCCAGTGGGAGGGACACCGTGGTGAGTTCAGTCTTGGGTCACTGCCATCCACTTGTGTGCTTGCTTGCTAAGTCGCTCAGTCATGTCTGACTCTTTGCGATCCTATAGACTATGGCCCACCAGGCTCCTCTGTTCTTGGGATTCTCCAGGCAAGAATACTGGAGTGGATTGCCATCCCCTCCTCCAAGGGATCTTCCCAACCCAGGGATCGAACTCGCATCTGTTATGTTTCCTGCATTGGCAGGTGGGTTCTTTACACTAACGCCACCTGGAAGCTTGAGGCAAATCCCTTCACCTGCTGCACCTCAGTTCCTCAGTTGCCACCTCAGTTCCTCAGTGTGTAAAGCAAGGGGAAGAGCCCCCTGGGTGCTGGATCATGAGTTAAATACAGCCTGCGGAACAGGGGCCTGAAGAACCATATTGGGTCCACGGATATGTGGGCTGTTGTCGGAGGAATAACATCTAAGTCCTGTCTTCTCTGACCCGAGACCAAGCCTTTAACCCCTTCCTTGCCTTGGTGCTATAGCCTGTAAGGTAGCTGTAATGAGCTCTTGCCCATGGTAGGTGTGTTCACCTGTGTTGGCTGTGAGCTAGTCAAGGACAGGGACTACCTTTACATAGGCTGAAGCCTGCTTCTCCCAGCCACCCATTTTCCCTCTCCCACTGGCAACCAAATATTATTGTTCTCTTGGGTCTCTCTCCAGAGTTCTTTTATGCCTGTCCTAACAAATACATACATATTTCCCTTCCCCTGCTCCCCGTATCATTTGTTTCAAAATGGTAGTATAGTATAGTCCCTGTTCTGTATTTTCCACTTACTACTGTATCCTTTTTAACTTAGTTTATAATGTGTTTTCCCAGGCTTTGAAAAATAGCTTTATGGTATTTCATTTTATAATATGCCATCATTGACTTAAACAGCCCCACACTGATAAATATTTAGGTTATTTTCAGTCTCATGGTATGATAAATATTGCTGCATTGAATAATCTTACCTATAAGTGATTCTGCAGGTGTGTGGGTGTGTGATCTTGTGCTAATGAGACCAGCAGTGGATGTCATTTAGTGTGATTTGGAAAATTCTAATGAGGTGTCTCCCACTCAGATATCTATTCCACCAACTTAATTTGATTCTTCCAAATTCTACATCCAGAGTCATCTCTTTGCTTGTCTGTTATCAAAACGCCAACTGATTAAATCTTATCAGTCCTTTGCACTCTATCATGAATGCTTAACCCCCTGAGCCGTCTGGCTGAGGAAGAAGTCAGGGAGGAGATGGCAAGGAAAAGACTGTGAAAAGAGAGAGACCAGAGGGAAATAGTCAAATGTCTCCTGTTTATTAATTTTGCATGGACTGCAGCCCACCAGGCTCCTCCATCCATGGAATTTTCCAGGCAAGAGTACTGGAGTGGGGTGCCATTGCCTTCTCCATATTAATTTTGCCTACTTCAGCTCTATTATCAGAGAGACCCTCTCTAAAGCCCAGAGGTGGTCATGGCACGCACCTGCTTAGTGTATTTCTGTGTCCTCTCCACCATCAGGATCAAAGGCACATTTGGCAGAGTGCCCATGCTCAAGTTGAGAGCTTCTTCTCTCTCAGCCTTCGCTCTGCAAATCACAGCCGTTCTCCACCTCTGTGTCTTCTCATGTGGGCGATGCTTTCTCGTCTGCAGGCCGCTGCTCACAATGCCTCTGTGCTGTGCACTCCCTCTGGGCCTGGGGTGCCTCAGCTCTACCAGGTGACCCAGGTGTCACCTGCCTCTGGTGTCCTTTGCCGTCTTGCCCTCTGAGGACCGGGCTGTGCACTTGTGCTTAACTTTCACCAAGCTGAAGTTTCATAACATGGCAATTGCCCTTAAAACTTCTTGGGTTTTTGAACTTCCGGTTACCAGGGAGGAGGAACAGGGTTAGGGGTAGAGGTAGAGACAGAGCATGCAGGATTGACATGTACACACTGCTGTGTTTAAAATGGATAACCAATAGGATCCTACTGTATAGCATAGGGAACTCTGCTCATTGCTATGTGGCAGCCTGGATGGGAGGGGACTTTGGGGAAGGATAGATCCACGTATACATGTGACTGAGTCCCTTTCTGTCTACCTGAAACTATTATAGTGTTCTTAATCAGCTATATCCTGATACAAAACAAAGAGTTTTATTAAAAAATAAAAAGTTTTTTTTTTTAATTCCTATATCTTAATAGACCATAGCTCCTTAGAGATAGGAACTCTTTCTTTTTCAGTCTTTTTGATCTCTAGTGTCCATAGAACAAGAGGGACTCGGAATAAGTTTTTGGCAGTGATAAATAAATGGAATGTCCTTCAGCCCAAGGGATGAATTTTTTAAAATTAATGTTTATTGAAATAAAGTTGCTTTACAATGTTGGATTACTTTCTGCTATACAGGAAAATGAATCAGCCATACATATACATATATCCCCTCCCTTTTGGACTTCCTTCCCATTCAAGTCACCACAATGCATTAAGTACCAAGGGATGAATTAATAGTCAACTGATCAAAATGGAATATTGGGTAGAAGGAACTAAAAATCGAATTAGATCACCATCTGGATTATTACACAGAGTATTCAAAATCTGACTTTGTTTTTAAAAATAGATGCTGGCTGGAATCCCTTACAAAGCTAGTGCAAGGAGGTTCTGTTTTGCCAGTTCTTGCAAAGAATCACCCGGTCATGATGGTCTCTGGTTTTCAAACCCTTTAGTCACAGCTGTTTTGGTTTGCATTGATGGGATGAAGATGCAGCCTGATCATTTTTTCCTTTGTAGTCATCTAGGGAATAAGATGGAGAAGGCATTGGCACCCCACTCCAGTACTCTTGCCTGCAAAATCCCATGGATGGAGGAGCCTGGTAGGCTACAGTCCATGGGGTTGCTAAGAGTCAGACACGACTGAGCAACTTCACTTTCACTTTTCACTTTCATGCATTGGAGAAGGAAATGGCAACCCACTCCAGTGTTCTTGCCTGGAGAATCCCAGGGACGGGGGAGCCTGGTGGGCTGCCGTCTATGGGGTCGCACAGAGTCGGACACGACTGAAGCAACTTAGCAGCAGCAGCAACAGCAGCAGGGAATAAGAAGGGAGTGGAGAGCAGACCCAAGCCTGACTCATCTGGCCTGGCGGAGACATGGCTGAATCAGTGATTCTGGTGTCTAGCTCAGCATATTTGGCTTTGAGAGGTGGGTTTGAATTCAGTCAGTTCAGTTCAGTTCAGTTCAGTCGCTCAGTCATGTCCGACTCTTTGCCACCCCATGGACTACAGCATGCCACGTCTCCCTGTCTGTCACCAACTCCCGGAGTTTACCCAAACTCATCTCCATTGAGTCCGTGATGCCATCCAGCCATCTCATCCTCTGTCGTCCACTTCTCCTCCTGCCTTCAGTCTTTCCCAGCATCAGGGTCTTTTATAATGAGCCAGCTCTTCATATCAGGTGGTCATAGTATTGGAGTTTCAGCATCAACATCAGTCCTTCCAATGAACACTCAGGACTGATTTCCTTTAGGATGGACTGGTTGGATCTCCTTGCAGTCCAAGGGACTCTCAAGAGTCTTATCCAGTACCACAGTTTAAAAGCATCAATTGTTCGGTGCTCAGCTTTCTTTATAGTCCAACTCTCACATCCATACATGACTACTGGAAAAACCATAGCCTTGTCTAGATGGATCTTTGTTGGCAAGGAATGTCTCTGCTTTTTAATATGCTCTCTGGGTTGGTCATAACTTTCCTGCCAAGGAGTAAGCATCTTTTAATTTCATGGCTGCAATCACCATCTGCAGTGATTTTGGAGTCTTCAAAAATAAGTCTGCCACTATTTCCACTGTTTTCCCATCTATTTGCCATGAAGTGATAGGAGTGGATGCCATGATCTTAGTTTTCTAAATGTGAGCTTTAAGCCAACTTTTTCACTCTCCTCTTTCACTTTCATCAAGAGGCTCTTTAGTTCTTCTTCATTTTCTGCCAGGAGGGTCATGTCATCTACATATCTGAGGTTGTTGATATTTCTCCCAGCAATCTTGATTCCAGCTTGTGCTTCCTCCAGCCCAGTGTTTCTCATGATGTACTCTGCATAGAAGTTAAATAAGCAGGATGACAATATACAGCCTTGACGTACTCCTTTTCCTACTTGGAACCAATCTGTTGTTCCATGTCCAGTCCTAACTGTTGCTTCCTGACCTGCATACAGATTTCTCGAGAGGCAGGTCAGGTGGTGTGGTATTCCCATCTCTTTCAGAATTTTCCACAATTTATTGTGATCCACACTGTGAAAGGTTTTGGCATAGTCAATAAAGCAGAAATAGATGTTTTTCTGGAACTATCTTGTTTTTTTGATGATCCAGCAGATGTTAGCAATGTGATCTCTGGTTCCTCTGCCTTTTCTAAAACCAGCTTGAACATCTGGAAGTTCATGGTTCATGTATTGTTAAAGCCTGGCTTAGAGAATTTTGAACTGTACTTTGCTAGAGAGTGAGATGAGTGCAACTGTGTGATAGTTTGAGCATTCTTTGGCATTGCCTTTCTTAGGGATTGGAATGAAAACTGACCTTTTCCAGTTCTGTGGCCACTGCTGAGTTTTCCAAATTTGCTGGCATATTGAGTGCAGCACTTTCACAGCATCATCATTTAGGATTTGAAATAGCTCAACTGGAATTCCATCACCTCCACTAGCTTTGTTTGTAACGATGCTTCCTAAGGCCCACTTGACTTCACATTGCAGGACATCTGGCTCTAGCTGAGTGACCACACCATTGTGATTATCTGGGTTGTGAAGATCTTTGTTGTATAGCTCTTCTGTGTATTCTAGCCACCTCTTCTTAATATCTTCTGCTTCTGTTAGGTCCATAACATTTCTGTTCTTTATTGAGCCCATCTTTGCATGAAATGTTCCCTTGGTATCTCTAATTTTCTTGAAGAGATCTCTAGTCTTTCCCATTCTGTTGTTTCCCTCTATTTCTTTGCACTGATTGCTGAAGAAGGCTTTCTTATCTCTTCTTGCTATTCTTTGGAACTCTGCATTCAGATGCTTATATCTTTCCTTTTCTCCTTTGCTTTTCACTTCTCTTCTTTTCACAGCTATTTGGAAGGCCTCTTCAGACAGCCAATTTCCTTTTTTGCATTTCCTTTCTTGGGGATGGTCTTGATCCCTGTATTCTGTACAATGTCATGAACCTCCATTTATAGTTCATCAGGCACTCTATCAGATCTAGTCCCTTAAATCTATTTCTCACTTCCACTGTATAATCATAAGGAATTTAATTTAGGTCATACCTGAATGGTCTAGTGGTTTTCCCTACTTTTTCAATTTAAGTCTGAATTTGGCAATAAGGAGTTCATGATCTGAGCCACAGTCAGCTCCCGGTCTTGTTTTCGCTGACTGTATAGAGCTTCTCCATTTTTGGCTGCAAAGAATATAATCAATCTGATTTCAGTGTTGACCATCTGATGATGTCTATGTGTAGTCTTCTCTTGTGTTGTTGGAAGAGGGTGTTGTTATGACCAGTGTGTTTTCTTTGCAAAACCCTGTTAGCCTTTGCCCTACTTCATTCTGTACTCCAAGGCCAAATTTGCCTGTTACTTCAGGTGTTTGTTGACTTTCTGCTTTTGCATTCCTGTCCCCTATAATGAAAAGAACATCTTTCTGGGGAGTTAGTTCTTAAAGGTCTTGTAGGTCTTCATAGAACTGTTCAACTTCAGCTTCTTCAGCATTATTGGTCAGGGTATAGAGTTGGATTACCGTCATATTGAATGGTTGGCCTTGGAAAGGAACATAGATCATTCCATCATTTTTGAGATTGCATCCAAGTACTGCATTTTGGACTCTTTTGTTGACTATGATGGTGACTCTATTCATTCTAAGGGATTCTTGCCCACAGTAGTAGATATAATCATCATCTGAGTTAAATTCACCCATTCCAGTCCATTTTAGTTTGCTGATTCCTAAAATGTCAACATTCACTCTTGCCAACTCCTGTTTGACTACTTCCAATTTGCCTTGATTCATGGACCTAACTAACATTCTAGGTTCCTATGCAATATTGCTCTTTACAGCATCAGGCTTTACTTCGAAAAAGTTTGGATTGAGGATGTTTAACTATAGACCTAGGCTATAAGACACAAATAAGTGTCCCTAAATCACTCTTTGTTGTAATATTTGTCATATGTATATGCTGATGGTTGGGATGCATTTCTGCTGGGGATATGAGAGTGGTGTAAGTTTAAGTAACAAAGTGTTGCTTCCAAATACATCCATGGGACCATCCCATGTTACAGTTCTCTGGCCATCTTTTCCTAGATAGTATTTCCTTTATTCTTTGAAAGTAATGGATCATTCCACAGACTTACATGCAACTAATTTGGCTTTCAGTTAAAACTAGGCAAGGTAAAGACCAAGGCATTTTAAATTTGCAGTATCATAGTTTATTTAAGTGCCATAAGACCACCAACCATATCATGTTGGTACTAGGATATGTTTCCCTCAAAATCATAAAATATTCATGAAATTTCTCTATATACAAATTTCTCTTTATTTCTCTAAATACAGTGTGTGTATTTGTGTGGATGTTCATGTGATATCTGTGACTTGAGTGGTGGCCAGAGTTCCTGATGAAGTTTACAGTCAGAGCATATTTAGCTTGACATATAGTCCAGAATGCTTGGCTTTCAATCCTGGCTTCATACCAGCCTTACTTCCCTTTGCAAATCATTTAACATTTTCATCACTTGTGTTGTCATCTGTAGAATAGGTTGATGATAATTCATGAAATATTTTGGGGATAAGTGAATTAATATATGTAAAGTACTTTGGCTGAGGCTTGGCACATAGTAAATGTTTGATACATGATAGTGATTATTACCAAGCCCCTCTACATGACATTGGGAGTGCTCAGTGGATGAAAAATAGTGGTTTGTATGAACCCTGGGTTGGGGTTTAGTGTTGAAAATATGCACCAGTTCTCATTTTTCTCCTCACCTCTTTACCTCCTCAGGGGAGCCTGAAGATAGACTAGCTAGATTGGGGTAACTCAGTTGCATTTTGGAGGACAGCAGATTGTAGGGGATGAACCCAGGCTGTGGAAGGAAGCTTGGCCAGGCAGCGAGTAGGTTTCATGAGAGTTCCTGTATGGGTGGAGCTTTCCAGGTGGCTCAGTGGCAAAGAAACCACCTGCCAATATAGGAGCCACTGGGGATGTGGTTTAGGAAGATCCTTTTGAGAAGGAAACGGCAACCCACTCCAGTATTTCCCACAGGGATAATCTCACAGAGAGAATACCCTGGAGGGCCACAGTCTGTGGGTTGCAAAGAGTCTGACATGACTGAGCAATTGAACATGCACGCATGCATACACGTACGTATGCACGCATGCATGCAGGTACAGTTGGGTCACCATGGCAATGGCTAGGCTGCTGGTGCTGGTGTCACCATTGTGGGCTAGAATGGACACTGACAAGAGAAGGCAGATTGTCCAGCATGGAGAAACTGTGCAACTCAGGTCTCAGACAAAAGTATAGCTTCCATACTCTACAAATCAGTAAAAAAAAAAACAAAAAAAAAAAACCCAAGCCCTACAAAAAAAGTGAGCAAAGGATAGTTTGTAGAAAATAGAAATGCAATACCTTAAGTACACGAAAAGCTATTTAGCCATGCTCATAGGAAGAGAGATGTAAATTGCAATGACAGTGAAATTTCATTTCTCATCTATCATAATGGCAAACAAAAAGAGTTTGATAACATTGAGAGATCATTCTCTGCCAATTGATAAGACTTCTAGAGATAGATTTGTTTATATCTATTAAAATGAAATGCAATTTCATTGACTGAGCAATTCCACTTGTAGCAGTGAAACCCACATATATATTCTCAGATGTCTCCATGTAAAAGATTGCTCACTGAGATATTGTTTATAGTAGTACAGTTTTCAGAACATCCTGAAAGTCCAGTAATAGGATTGGTTAAATAAATAATAATGCATCAATTTCATGAAATATTAACAGCAGTAAAAAAAATGATGGAGGACTTTATTTACAGATGTGAACTCCAAGATTTCTTGTTAAATGGGAGGGAGGAAAGTGTAGAAAAGCGCTTCTAGTGGGCTACTGTTTGTGTCTAAAAAAGGAAAAAAAGACTATATACGTATATATTATTGTTGTTCAGTCACTAAGTCATGTCTGACTTTGCACAAAATAGACAATAATTTGCGTATTGAAAAGGGAATTAGGCATTGAGGCTTGGAGTTTAAGTGAGAGAAAAACTTTCCACTTTATGCCATTTTGTAGTGTTGAAATTCTGAATCATATTGATTCATTACCTATTCAGTCTTTTCAAAAATAAGAATATGGCCTCTGGCTCTCCAATATAACCATTGACTTTAACATGAAAAAGTGTGTTTTAACATACTAATCAATGCAATTACTTAACCCTATTCCACCCTACTTCTGGTGTAGGGTGACACCAACCAATGTTTGAGTAAATCTGATGCCCAGGAAAGTATGACAGATCTCTCCCATAGCTCCCTGGTGTCCACAGTCAAGTGGTACTGGACATGCACCGCCCAGAGGTGAGATTGTTGTAGTGGCAGGAACAAGACTGCTGAGTTGGAATACTGCCTCCAGCACTCATTGGCCGTGTTAACCTGGTTGAGTTGCCTTACCTCTGTAAACCTCAGTTTCTTGAACTGTAAAATGGAAATAATAACTGCTCCCTGTTGCATTGTGAAGTCAGCCTTGGCTACTCTGATATACCTTAGGATTTCAAGTATTCAAGGCTCAAATTCATGAATAACAACATCTCTATTCTGGCCCACCGCATCGATGTCCCAGCTGACCTCTGTCAGAGTCACAGGAGAGCCGGCCAAACTCACCTCTGCACTTTGTTTCACTCACTCACTTGGAAATCCCTTGGGACCACAGTTTTCTGGCCCCTGCTGTGTCCCTGGACATAGTCTCTGTTCTTTCCAGGGCAGCCAGCTTTCCCTCTAAGGTACCCTTGACTTATCCCTAAGGAAGCATCTCTTATTCTCTTTCAGATCTAGACTCTGGAAGCTTTTTGGACAGTCTTCTCATTTTCTTATGCTGGAGAGAAAGGGCATTCCTTCAGTATTGAGGTGGGGGCCAGTCTATGGTGTCTGAAGCCCCAGGAACATGGCAACAATGACACGTATCTTGTGGGTATTTGTGCCAGGGCTACAGGGATAGGCCAATCTCTTCTCTCTTCTCCTCCAGCTCACCCCTCATCTGCGGCAAATGTCAGACCCCTGTGCCACCTCTGCATCAGCTTGAGTTTGGCTTGGAGTGATTTGTAATCAACTGTATGTAAAATGCGTATGTGTCTTGCCAACTGTTGACTTAAGCAACTACTGTGACCTGTTACGAAGTGACATCAAAGGCTCTGAGGTGGTGGTTTTATAGTCTGCCTAAGAAATGGTAGAAGGTTCAGGTTTATATGTGTTCATATGCTTTACTGGGAGAAAAAAAATGCATATATGGTGAATAGCTTCGTTGCTATGGCAAGACAGAATGCTTTTTGAAAAAGTTTCTCTTTAAAGTCAACGATTAATCACTTTCAAGGCAGAGGGAAAACAGGAGGAGGAAAAAAACCCAGACTGTGGTAGGCTAGATTTCCCCCAGATATTATTGCCGCTTCTGTCTCTGCAGCCGAACATAACAGCTGGTGAGTAGGGAGAAACTGGAGAAAGATCTTTTTTGCCTTTAATCCAGTATGCTGTTTTCCTGTGCCCGTTTTACTGTAATTCTCAGCGGCCACGGGACAAAAGCTGTTGACTGATACATGCAATTACCTCCTCTAATATTGCTCTCAACTGTCGGCCCTGACTGACAAAAGTGGATGAGGTTTAGTTAAGGTCTGGGAAAACACTCTTTTAATAAAAGCCAGTCTCATCTCTATGATCACCTCCCCCCGTCAGACCTTTTCATCTGTTTTCGGGAAAGATAAGGCCTGGTGATGGAAAGTTAAAAAGTGGTGCTGAACTTGGATGTTCTGGACGCCAGTATTTACCTCACAAAAAGACGCCACAGTGTGTGTGTGTGTGTGTGTGTGTGTGTCTATGTGTGTGCTATTTGCATTGGAAATGAGGAGAATCAGTTTGAGTCATTGGGTAGGGTTTTCCTAGATAGAATAAGAAGTTATTTTAGAAAGTTATAAACCAGCTCCTTGTTGATTTCAGCCCTTGTTTGGTTTTGGTGGGCACGGGAAGCCTTAAGGAGGTGACCCCTTGAGTCCTTCTCTGGGTTGCTGGACTTTGGTGGCCCCATTCCTATGGAAGATATACACAGCGACAGTGGTAAGGAGCTGGAGATGGAAACCTTTCCCCCTGAACCCCGCACTGGCACAGTGCTATGTGTGCACACTCAGGGTGGCAAGAAAGGGGCTAAAATCCTAGTGGAGAGCCCTTTAGGCATACCTAGTAAGAAGATCACCACCACCCCGGCCCCTGCTCCATGCCTTTGCTTCGAAGAACTCCCAGTTCACACAGAATAGGACAGGATCACAGAAGTGAGGACGATGGCCTATTTACAAGCATGGTTTGGAAGACTGAAGTGGAAACTGTAGGGAGATGTCCTCATAAGAGCCCCAAACTGTATGGATTGTACTGTGTCCCTGTCTGCTGAGAAGCCTGCCGGTTGCTGTGAGTACAATTGCTGGCCCTGATGCTGACGGAGCCAGTTCTTCGGGTCAGCTGGGAACACTTGGCAGTCGGTCTTCTGATGGGGGCAAATTTGCAGAGGAGGCTGGGCCTGAAGAGGTCACAGTTTATTCACAGGCCCAGGAGGGAGCTAGCTTAGGTCTGAAGGAAGTCAGCTCTCTTATCGACAGTGCAGGTAGCTGAGTCTATCAGTTTTCCCCTGTGTTGGCACTCAATTTTCATAACACAATTTGTAATGTGATAAGGTCTGCACAGTATTAATAGTGGCAATAGCGTGGCAAGGTTATTCTTGCGCAGTTTTAATAAAAAAGCAAGGGGCTACTCTGTTGATGGAGTGTATTATCTAGGATTTTAGAACCAGGACACAATCTCTCTCTCAAGTGTCTGCAGACTCTACTAAAAAAACTTCTTCCCGCAGAGATAAGCCTGCCTTCCAACCTCCACCCCCAGTTCCCCACTGATGTGGAGACCAAGTTAACATCTCCCTTGCTTCTGCAGGGGTTTCACAGCATGTCAGCTGTGGAAAGGAATGGACTGGAATCTGGGAGTGTGTCACATGGGAGAAGAGTCATTGCCAAGGAGTCCTCCACCTGGGAGGAGAGACCGAATTTCAGCCTAAGGTGACAAAGCACTGAAGGGTCCAAAGGAGGTGAGTGCATAAGCCCGTGAGGAAGAGGAGAGAGTCCGTCATGGCTAGATGAGGAAGAAAGAGCTGCCCCAGCTCAAACTATGAAAGGACATCTGACTTCTGGGAGGGGACGGCAGGGGAGATTTCGACATGAGGCATACTGGGAAGGAGGACTGTTTCTTCTTTTTTTTTTTAACTGTGGAATTCTGCCCCCACATATGCACTCACACCTACGCAAACCACACACACACACTCATATTCACACTTCTTTCCCCTAGTCCCAACTCCGTATTTGCGTCAAAATCACCCAGAGCTTTAAATAAAATACAGATCCTGAGGCTTCTCAGATATACTAAATAATCATTTCTGGGAGCAGAGTCTGAATTTTTTCATTTTTTAAAAATTTAGTAACCTGCATGCCCAAAGTGAAAATTCATAGTACAGAAAAGAAAATCTTTTTCACCTAACTCTCAGTCCTACTCCCCAAAGGCAGACTTTTTTTTTAAGACCACACCATGCAGCATGTGGGATCTGCATTCTCCATGTCCCCTCTAATGGGAGCACAGAGTCTTAACCACTGGACTACCAGGGAGGTCCTAAGGCAGACATTTCCAACAGTTCCTCGAAATTTGTTTTCTTCCAAAAACTATGTTCATACATAGCCATCTATTATTACTTTTAACCTCTGTCAATGATTGTAATGAATAGTCAGGTGAGAATCTCCTATTTGGGTCCTGCTCTGTCCCCCCAGAGATACATCTTTTGTGGGAAAGGAGGGCTGGAAGAGGGGAGCTTAGGAAGTGGGGAGCTTTCTGAGTGGACAAGCAGACAGGACAGCCAAAGGACAGAGCCTAGAGAGAGGCTACTCAAGGAGGCAGAGTGCTTGAGAGTGAAAAGAGGCAGCAATTCCTGTTAATGCACAAGTCCCCAAGAGCTGAGAAAGGCAGAGTGGCAAGAGACAGAATCCAGTGGGGCTCAGTGAAGAATGCCTTCCAGAAGAGACTAGTCTCCAAGATGAGAGAATGGGTATTCAGGGTGGAAAGACTGGCATGGGGTGTGAATGCTCCTTCATCCTTTCTTCCAGGCATCTTTCTCTTCAGTTCTTTCGGAGGCAGGGGCAATTGTAAGAGTGTCACTTTAGGGTCCAGCTGCCCTGGTTTCCAGAGGTTGAATGAATATTAGGCGTGTGGTGACAGACATACAGGAGGCACTGGGGAGAGAAGGGGGAAGGAGACGTGCCCTGGTATTCAGGCTTGCGGGTGGATAGACATGCAGAACCCCCAGAACAATGTGGTGAATGTTTTCCTAACAGCCGGTCAGTGCAAGGTGTATTGGGTAGAACAGGACTAGCACTCATATTATTTCTTTTAAGAACTAAATAAGGACCTCATTAGCCAGAGTTTTCAAAGAGGTCATACGTTTTTATTGCTGGATTCCAGAAGGGTCCGTATTCATCTGTTTCAGACAAAATTGCGGGACAGCTGAGGTTGGGTTGACTTTGGCCAACCCTTGGTTATAGTTCGGTGGTCTGTTGGCTTTCCAGGGTCTCCACAAGTCACACAAGGGCACAAGTGGTTCCCCCATCCCTGTTTGATAGCTCTTGTTATTCGAAATGCAGGCAAAGTCAGAGGTAGAAATCAAAGGCTTACTTGAGTTTTATTGCTTTCAGGACTTTTACAATTGCTTTACTGTCTTCCCAATAATACAATTACATTTTCTGCAGACAACATGTATCTGGAAAGGATCAGTATGTACTGAAGTCAGTCTTCTTTTTTTTTTGAAAAATGGGTCAGAAAGAAATATTCATATTGTATCACAGACTAGCCCTGGGTTGAGTTCCAGAGTTTTTTTTTTGTTTGTTTTTTTGCTGGTCATTTCTGTCATATAAAGGCTTGTGAATCTTTTTGTCTTTTTTTAAACTTGAAGGACATTTGGTGACAGTTTTTCTTTTTCTATTAGAATTCCTACCATGTGTCGGGCATGGCTGTTGGCATGGTGTCTCTGCAGCAGCATCGCAAAGGGAGGTTTTTGCTCTTGTCACCTTACAGATGAGGGAAATGAAGAGACCAGTACATGCAGAATCTTACCTGAGCTCCTGTTTTGTTGTGGCCAGGCTGGTATTTGAACTTGGATGACTCCACATGAAAATTAAGTCTCTCAGTTTACAGATGAATCAACTGAAGTCCCAAGGTCACCTGCCTCATCAATTGCAGAGTTTGGAACCCAGGGCTTCTGAATTTGTGACCAGTGTGCTTCTCATGACAAGAAGATCCACCATAAAGAGCAGACTCTGCCTTTGGTCTCTTCCCTTCTGAGGGCATCCTGCGTACTGTCACTCTACAACCTGCTCAAACTCCCAAGCCCTCAACACACACACATCCATGCTTTGGCTTCCCCCTAACCACTGATGACGGTCCCAGACTCTGCCCATCCTGAACGCTAATATCTCTGGCGTGGATCCCACAGTCCAGCCGGACAGCCCCTCTGACGCCTGCAGGAACAAGATACATGCTTTCCTCCCTCCATCTTTATTCACCATTTCCCACTAGTTGGCCTCCTCTCTTCCTGCCAGAGATACAGGTCTAAATGATACCTGTCTTTCAGACCCATCGGAAATGCCCCACTTTCATGAAGCTTGTGAAGTTGTGTAGTATCTGTTGCTCTTGTTGAGGGTTAAGGGACGGGGGGAAAGAAAATGGGGTGGAACTCAGGAAAATAGTTCTGAAGCTTGGAAATGGGTGTAGCATTGCATAACCCAAGGCCAGTCAAGACCTGTGGCTTTTTGAGTTCTTACTGTGTCTTGAAACAATGAGGGCCATGACACCTTCTGAAGTCTCCACAGCAAGTTATCATGTTGCTAGAGCTGGAATTCCAGCCAATCCCGCCTGAAGTCAAAGCCTGTGCTCTCCTTTACCATTGTATGGTCTCCCAAGACAACTGGTCATGTGGCAAGAAAAGAATACAGCTGTCCTTACGTGGAGGATTAAAGAGATGAAACAAAATTGGGGTCATGGATGGAGACAAAGCAGCGAGGGGCCCTGGAATTAGAAGAGATGAAGGAATGGCCTGGAATGGAATTCTTCAGGCTGTGGCCTTTGGGTCTCTGTCTGGAGCCTCTGTCATTAACAGTGATCATCTGGACACCAGGAATTGCACTCACAGCTTGTGTCTTTTGGTTTGTGTCTTAGGGCTTTGAGGCCCCAGCTCCCTGAAGGCAGAGACTACATCTATACCTTTGTGGGGTGGAGACATAGTCTGGCCAAGCAGCCACATGGGAAGTGCCGAGGGGCAGGCATCTTGGTCTGCCCTGGGATGCGGGGAGGCTTCACAGAGAGATGAAGTTCCAGGCAGAGAAGGGAACAGGGTGAGGGAATCAAGGTGGAGGGCGGGGCACACATTCAGGCAGGAAGGCCAGGAGAGGCAGCAGGCTGCATTGAGGGACGCGCCCAGCCTATTAGTCAAGGCTGGAGAAGCAGCTCAAGGCTGGGCATAGATGTAAAAGCGGAAACCTCCCACCCCCACTTCTATGCCTTCAATGCCCCCTGCAACAGACATGCCCAGCACCCTACCACTTGAAACGTTGCCTTGTTCCTGAGAGGGCCCAGGGTATCCATCCTTACTCATCTAGAGAATTCTATTCATCTTTCAAGACACTCTAAACATGTGTCCTGTGAGGCTGGCCTTACAGTCTCAAGTAGAATTCCGTTTCCTCAGAAGTATCTTTTCTACCTCTCAGTTCTAGCACTCGTCACCCTGTTTTGTCTCTCTTCCCTGTTATTGCAGGAGCTCCTCCCAGGGGAGAAACTGTGTCCTGTCTTTTGGTCCCCAGAACTAGCAAATAGTCAGTACTCAGTACATTTTGATGATGGAGCAGCTTCAGCCCAGTGTTTGTGTGTTTTTCAGGGAGACAGAGTTAGCAGCCAGTGGGGACTCGTGAGGCTGGGAAGAGGAGACGGGAATTTGCAAGTTTGCTCTGTAAAGTCTGCTGGGGACTTCTCACTGTGATGGCTGGTGGCACCTGCTCACCCCGACTCCTGTTAGCCTCTGCTAACTGCCAACCAGGCCCTGTGATGTCTCTGCATTTTTCCCCTTTGCCACTTTTTTTTTCTTTTCTGTGCGGAGTTTAGCAGCCCCTCAGGAGTTTGATTATATTGCAAGATGAATAAGATCTTTGAATTGCGCTATTTAAATGAGTCATCTCAGCCCTAGTGTAATTGTTCACCCCCTGTCACACTCAACGTGACTACATTTTCAAACGAGTGCTTTGGCCTGAATAGGGCATTGCTGAAATTGTTTGGTTCCAGTTCTCAATGGCTTTATCATTTGCATCCCAGGGTGTGTCTTTTGTTTCACATCTGGGCAGATGTGGACTTCTACAGAGTCACCCACCAGAGCTATTGGAACAAGCAGCGTATCCTTACAGAAGAAAGTTGAACTGATTTTCTAGATGTTTGCACATGTGCGTGGTATGTGTTGGGGGCAGGGCGGGGGCTAGGGAGGAGTGGCAGAGTGCAGAGTGTCACAGAAGGTGATGTCTGATTGCGACTGAGTAGCTTCTCAACATAGAATAGGACTCAGGCTGAATAGATTTAGATTTTGGATTTGTGGTCTGAAATCTCCTTGATTCATATTTCTGTTTTGAGGGTTTTTGTCACTTTCATAACTAAGCCTTCACTGATGGTCTCAGGATGGATGGCCCAGGGGCCCAGAGTGCCTTAGCATTTCTTCATCTTGGAACTGAGCCAGAGAACAGGACGGTGACCACTGCCCACAGGCAGTTGGGCACCTCTCTCTTCCTTGTTCATTTCTTCTAATGAAGAGAACATGATTGAAGGTCAGACTGTCAAACATAACTAACTCCAAAGCTGCCTCTCCACATCTGGGAAGGTCTCAGTTAGGAACTGGTGGAGAAGTTGCCACAGTGTGGCAAGGCCCACACTGAGATAAAAAAAGATTTAAACTTTCCAAATTAGGGGTATGCAGTATTCCTAAAGTGATAAAGTCAGGTGTTAAGATTCATTCAGTAGATGTTGCTTGTGTGCCCATGAATCTAGCCCATGCTCAGGGGATGGTGGTATAAGAGAAAGGGGCCCTTGAGACCCTGTCTTCAAGAAGTTCACAGCCTAGTGTGGTTGATGGGCATGCAAGTGCTCATGACAGAGTAGAGGCGTGTCAGAGTGCTGTGGAAAATCAGGACAGCAGGGTCTGCCCAAGGAGATCGGCCAAAGTTTTTGAAAAGTAGGAGGTACTTTTGTTAGAACTTGAAGGACGAGTAATGGCGTTTATTATTAATAAGTTGGACAATTTGGGGGACAGTATTATAGGCAAAGTTTAAGGTGGCTAGAAACTCATGTATGGTGTTGGAGATGAGATGGTTAAAACATGAGGAAGAGAGTGTCTGTTAATTCTACACTGTAGTTGTATTAGTATGTGTTCAGCTGCAAGGTGCAGAAATCCCTGACACAAAGGGGTTAAACTCTAAAGAAGATTCATCAGCATATATAATATGCTCAAAGGCAGGGATATTTCAAGAAGGCTGAATTCAGTAGCTCAACGCCATCATTAAGGACCTAGGTTCCTTCCACCTTTCTGCTCTGCCATCCTTGGTATGATGGTTTATCCTCAGACTTGCTCTTCTCCTGAGCAGAAGATGACTGAAAAGAAGGAGAGGTTTGTTTGTTTGCTTTCTTTCTTGTTCTGTATCTTTTTAATCAGTGAGGAAAAGCTTTCTTAAGAAGCTCCCATCAACTCATCCTCATGGCTCAGTGGCCAAAACTGCATGACATGCCCAATCCTAAACCATTCACTGGCAAGGGGAATGCCACCACCATGACTGGCTCACACTAACCTTGACTTTCCCCCTGGAGGGGGACAGACCCACTTTTTCTGAAATATATGGCCAGATAGAGAATAGTGGAGCAAAATCAGGCCTGAGAGAAAGTAGGGGAAAGGGGACAAATGACTGCAGAGTCGGCAATCAACAGTGTTTGCTACAGTAGGTGATAAACAATGATGATAGGTGTTTGAGCAGGAGTTGGCATGATTAGCTCTTCATGTTAAAAAAAAAATCCTGTCATTAGTGTAGAGTTTATTTTTGTAGGCAGAACAAATGGAATAATTCTATGAGAAGTCAAGTTACCAATCTATACATGTGTATAGATTTCCTTGGGCCATGCTCTCCTCTCTACCTTCAGGGATAAAGGGGAGCTGAGGGGTGGGGAGATTCCAGAACAGAGTAGAAGGTTTTCACTCAGGATTTGCCTGGGAGTCTTTCACGGTACTGTGACAAGCATGCAGCGTCTTCAAAATCCAGATGATCATACGGTCCGCTCCGAAGGCTTGCTGTCATCACAGAATCCCAGCTTGCTGGAGCTGGATGTGCCTTTGAAGTCAGTTCAAAACTTTTATTTTACAAATGAGGAAACTGGGGCCCAGACAAGAGAAGTGACTGGTTAAGTTCCTATGTTTGTACATGGCTGAGTGGCAACCAAACCAGACCTTCTTCACTACCGGCCCTGTGCTCTTTACAATGGGTTCTCTGGGTCAGCTTTTTAGGGGGCTTATGTGTGCATTCAGGGGTACTGGAAAGGTTCTGTAGGCCCTCTTCCTATGTTTCTATTATCCTTGACAATAAATCTATTGTTGGAATTGAAAAGCAATAATGCTTTGGTTTCTTTAAAAGGTAAACAATACTGACAGGTATAATGCCTCAGCTCTCTTATTCATTTTTAATATAATCCTTAGGTTTTTTTCTTTGAAGCAGTTTAGTGGGGAATGAGGATGAGATCTCAAGGGCACTGGGAGCCTGAGAGAGTTGAAAGAAGGCCCTAAGCTGTGGAATCGGAGACTTGAAGCCTCTTTGCTTTGTTGAGACCTTTTCCTATCTCACCAAGTCAAAAATAAACTAAATAAGAGCCTTGGTGACTGAGGCATTAATGAGTGGCAACTGGTGTGCTTCTGTGAGGTGAAACCTCTGACCCATTTTTCCTGGGGACTCAAACATCCTTCAGAGTGACTCACACACTCTGTCTCCACTCTTTCCTTTGACTTTTGCTGTCTGTATATGTGCCTGGTCCCCCTAGAACATACACACATCTTGGCCAAAACTTTTACCCAGAAACTTCTGAAAGTTTGCCACTGTAGATGAGCAGTGCTTCAAACAGCAGCCACCAAAAAGAAAAAGAAAGAAAGAAAGAAAGAAAAAAGCTTTCTAAATACTAAAAATAGTTTTAAAATCAGAATTGAATTTTACTTGCAAATCACCAAGTTAACTACAGAGTGCTCTGTAAAATCCATTTATTTCATCTTTACTTTTGAAAATATCTTTAAAGCATGTTAGTTGATTTTTCTGGTAGTAGGCCAAACATTATAAAGCTGCTAGTTTTAGATGTGGAATGTAGATAAAGATTGGGCTGAATCTGAATAACCATTCTTGGAGGTTGTGTAAAGATGGTTCCATTTCTGTAAAACAAACAAACAAAAACAGCCCTGTGTATGTGTGTGTCTGTCATAGGGTTACCTCATCCTAGAGAAACATAAATGGATATATATGAAGTTGTTAACAAGGGTTACTTTACGGGGCAGTGCTGATATGGGTGAGTGAGGATGGCTGGGGCAAGTCAAACAAAATGTAAGAGGAAAAAGGCCGTTGAAGGGGCATGTATATAAATTTACATAAATGTATCTTTATTTATAGATAGAGGCACAACAATTTAAGTAAGATGCTTTCAAAAAGTGATCTGAGAAATGAGAAAACAGAAGTGACTCTAATTCTCACGTACACCGAAAGGTAGAACATGCTTTGGCTCTCTGGCTAGACTGCATGTTCGCTGAGGGGCCTTCAAACTTGAAATTTTAAGGTTCTCTACAGTTCTCAAAGAGTCGGACACGACTGAGCGACTGAACTGAACTGAACTACAGGTCTGTTAAAGAATCTGTCTGCCAGTGCAGGAGATGCAATAGACTTGGGTTTGATCCCTGGGTTGGGAAGATCCCCTGGAGGAAGAAATGGCAATCCATTCCAGTAGTCTTACTTAGAAAATTCTGAGGACAGACGAGCCTGGTGGGCTACAGTCTATGGGGTTGCGCAGAGTTGGATACCGCTGAGAGTACACACACACACACACACACACACACACAGAGTTCTCTAAATTAAATCTGTCTGGGAATGCTGTTCTACTTTAATTAGCATTTTGTTCTACTATCATCCACTTGTTATGTATTGATAGTTTTTCATTTCATTTCATTTTTGCCATCTTTTATCAGTAAAGGCTGATTATAATTGAAAAATATGTATTATACATTATTATATACATAATTAGATCTAAGTTTATTTCACTATTGCATACAGTTTGCTCTACAGTAGGAATTTGGTCCATCTTAAAAAATCCTCTAGTATTTCTATGATGTCCTGTTTTAAAGGAAGCCCTCAAGGTATTAGGAAGCAATCCCTGAATAAGCTGGTATCTCCTGAGATTTTCAATCGAGATCTTGTATCTCCTTTCAGAAAGTGTGCCTAAAGTGGACTGTAACTGCTTTGGGGGTCACCCAGCACATTCATGTGGCATTCCTCCCATGCAGAGGCTAGATGCATGCATCCACCTCTTTTGGTACACACACACACATAGCACATGCAGGATGTCAGACAGCTTTTCCTAAGCACTTACCATTTGTCAGATACTTTCCTCACAGTAAATCAGCAACGGCAAATATTTCACATCCAGTTAATAGATCAGGAGCCTGAGGCCCACAGGGCTCAAGTAATCTATTCAAGAATGAGTAAACTGAGCCAATTCTGAAATTCCGGTTTCTTTGATTCAGTAGGACAGGGTGTTGTTTGGGTTTTTTTTTTTTTTTTCTCTTCCGCTACACAAACTCAGCCACATCAGAAGGAAAACTGGAAGGGTTTTCTTAACTCTGAGGACTTTCCTTCCTTTGATTCTTTCCCCAGCCACTTCTTTTGAGCATGGGACAGGGGATGGAAGAGAAAGATCAGCAGAGGGAAGACAAGGATAGTCTCTATTCATTCAAATGCCAGGTTTCCCAGGAGAAAGGACTGTTGGGGAATAGTTCAGATTTGGGAAAACCTATTTCTAAGACTATCATCTACCCGCTCACTTGGCTATCAGAGTATTCTGATCTTCTTAAGATGGGAGGAACTGAGCTTGGGAATGTTTAAAGATATAAAAAGTGAGGAGAACAGGTGGGGGAGGGGATCAATGATGTGAGCGGACTAAACTTCTTTCCCAAATCTTGAACTCCCCAAGGGTAAGCTTCCTTTTGTTAAGTTAAGTAGCAAGGGTTGAAAGAAACTTCCAGTAAAAGAAACTGTAATGGCCCATGGCCTACAATAAAACAAAAACAATGCAATGTGGATTTGTTTTCTCCATTACTTTGGACTCTCCACTGGCTCTCAGATTCAATTCAGTGCAAATGTATTTGTTGTGTTTATTCCCCTCTGACATATGCACTTTCCAATTGAACTACTGTTTGAGTCTGTTAAGGAGGGAGAATCTAGGGTGCCTATTTGACATTTGAAGTCATTAATTATTGTGTAGGTTTCATCAGTTGTTTTAGCAGAAGGCTTTTGTTTGCTTCCCTTAAGTTTTCTTTTTTTAACTTTCTAATAGGACAAAATAGCAGAGGACTGATTTTTGCTTCTTGTTGGCTCAAGCAGGAAATATGAGCCAGCCTTTGATTCCTCCATGTTTGATTGATAATTTTGAGATGTCTAGCCAGGTATTCTGAGTGTGATCCAGCAGGTAACAGCTGGAGAGCGTGTGGCAAGAGAAACCACACAGCAAGGGGCCAAATCACATTTTTCATTTATTACTGAACAGTTTTAGAATAAGCTGATGCTTAACACACGGCAATCTGATGTTTGATACAGTGTGTAACGTATGTTACTGTGTGTGCAGTCATACAATTATGTTCTGCATAATTGCTCATACAGTCTATTATAAGCTTGGAATATATATTTTAAAAATGTATTTCTCTTGAAATTTTTAGCAGAAAAATTATATTTTACATAGATTAATACAGATTATATGCAAGATTAAGCTACATGTAGTTGTTTGGTGTATACAACCCTCAGGGTCCTGCACCCCTCTCTGAATTGTGGGTTCCCCTCCCCCGACACTGAGCAGTGCTCCGACAACAGCTGGGTATCCTGCAATTCAACTCAATACATTTCTGATGCTGTCTACCTGGAGACAGCATCAGATTTTACAGATTAAAGGTTCACTCCCACAACACTGCCCTCCACTTCTGAGAGCGGCCAATGAGTCCAGATGATCCTTCCTATGATCTCCTTGGGTTCAATTAATTCGCTAAATGTGCTCGAAGAACTCAGAGAAAGCTTTTTCTTATTAGATTTCCAGTTTATTGTAAAAGGATAGAACTCAGGAACAGCCAGCTGGAAGAGACATATAGGACAAGATAAGGGGAAAGAGGCACAGAGCTTCCAAGCCCCTTTCAGAGCAGGCTACCTCCCCAAATCTCCACGTGTTCACTGGGAAGCTCCCTGAACCCGTCTTTTGGATTTGCACAGAGGCTTGCTTTCATAAGCATGACTGGCTAAGTCATTTGGCATTGGTTCTTGAGCTCAGTCTCCAGCCCTCTCTCGTCACAGGACAGGGACTAAAAGCTCCAACCACTCTAATCTTGTGGTTCCTTCCCCCAACCAAAGATCTCCCCCCTCAACTTCCATGGAACCCCATCCCATCCTTAGGTGTGGTCCAAAAGTCACTAACAAAACGCAAACAGCACTTTTATTGCTCTTACCACATAGTAAATTCCAAGGGCTTAAGGAACTCTGTGCTTAAAACTGGACAAAGATCAAATATGTATTCTTTAATTATAAATCACAATATGACAGATACTGTACCCACTATATGCCCACTTCATACTGAAATAAATAAATTCTGTAGAAATACTCAGGCGTTTTGAAGAACAAGAGAAAAATCATCTAAGACATTTCGAAGGGAAGCACCAGAAGAAACAAGAGACAGTCAATATGTAACTGGTGGTGTTTCCTCTTGTAGTTGCCTCCTTTTGCCTTTTGACTGGTTGGTTAGGGGATCCTAAAAGGCATCTCTGCTGTCTTTGCCCAGGGAATCATCAGCCCTCCTGTGAGTAATAACTAGGCTTTGTGATCTGCTGCTCGCTAGTTATAAATATGCTCTCAACAGCTTTTTAGACACTGTTAAACATTAAACAGACCCAGGATAATTGAAAACAGTAATTCTTATACCATTTAAATTCAAGGAAACTAATAGCTAATTTAGGATAGGAAAGGATAACAAGAGATGTTCACATTTTCTTCTTGATGAAGGGGGCCACTGGTACCAAAGTTTATTCCACCAAGCCCATAATTTCTGAATTTGGGGCTCAATTACATGCAAAAATGGAAAATTGGAGACTTTGAATGAATTTCCTATTTAATCTTGCTTCAGAATTTCCTTAATTGGCATGGATTCTAAATTAAGGACCACAGAAAATAACATAGGTCCTATTTTGAGCTTCCCTGGTAGCTCAGTGGTAAAGAATCTGCCTGTCAATGCAAGAGATTTGGGTTCGATCCCTGGGTCAGGAAGATCCTCTGGAGAAGGAAATGGCTCCCCATTTCAGTATTCTTGCCTGGTAAACCCCATGGACAGAGAAGTCTGGTGGGCTATAGTCTGTAGGATCACAAAAGAGTAGGACATGACTTAGCAACTAAACAATGAAACAAATGCATACAGCATAAAACTCACCTTTTAAAGTGTACAATTTAGTGGTGGTTAGTATATTACAAAGTAGTACAACCATCACCAGTGTCAAATTTTAAGAATATTTTTATCACCCCCAAAGAAACCCCATACCCATTAGCAGTTACTTCCATTTCCTCCCTTCCTTAAGCCATGGTAATAGCTGACATACTTTCTTTCTCTATAGGTTTCTGGCTTATTCACTCCTGCCTTAATCAGATAAACTAAGTCGTAATGTTTATTTTTGTCCCACGTCTTCTGTCAAGAGTCCTTTGCATTCTCCTTGTACGTACTATTTCTACACTGAAGGCCTCCCATGTGTAAATACCAATATAAAGAACTTACTACAATTTTATCATGTCTTTTTGTCTCATCCTGGTTATTAATTCCAGGAGATCAGGGAGATCTTAAAATTTGCCATTTATTGAGCACTTCTTGTGTTATTGGGACTTGATTGAGGTATTTATTGGGTGCCTACTCCTTGCTAGGCACTGTGCTACGTACTGGGGGTGCAATTTCTATTTCTGAATTATTTGATTTTTTCTACTGCCTTGGATGCTTTATATCGTTATTACAATTGCATAGACATTGAATGTAAGATCCAGATTTTTCCAGCTAGTAAGTGGGAAAGGAAGGATATGAACCTGAAGTTGGACAGACAGTCCACTCAGTATGATCCCTACCATAACCTTCACAGAAATATTCCCGCGTATACCTAATTCAATACTCAACACTCACAGTGTGCTTTGTCCATATTTTGTTTTGGACTGATGCTCTTCACATACCCCTATTGTACAAAATTTAGAGTAGTAAGTGTGTTTTAAAAAGTACGAGAAAATGTTTAACCTCACAAGTTATCAGAGGAATGCAAAGCTGAAAGAAAAAGGAGGCTTTTTTTTTTTTTTTTTAATCTTCTGGCCACATTGCACAGCATGTGGGATCTTGTTCCTCACCCAAGGATTGAACCTGTGTCCCCTGCATTGGAACTGCAGAATCTAAACCACTAGACCACCAGGGAAGTTCTGAGGCATTATTTTATATTTGCTAACAGGCATTTATAAAGTGATAATATTTAAGTGTTTGCAAAATTTTGGTGTATCCTTAAATTTCAGATGAAAGTATGGAATGTAAGAACTGTCCAAAAAAAGTTTAATTCCCCAGACTTATTGAAGGAATTTAACATAAAGAAATAATCCAAAGAAAGAGAAGAGCATTTTCTGTAGAAAAATGTTCAATTACAACATTATTTCTACTGCCAATGCATTATTTAAATGCCCAAGAACAGTTTAATGTTACAGTGCGGTAGATATTCTTAAATAGAACATTATGCAGCAACCAAAAGTGGTAATTATGAAGACCTAAAAAATGTTTGAAAACAATGAAAAAATTTGAATGTGGACTTATATTTAAGCCTTGAGTATAACCATGTAACGATTACATGTGAAAACAAGTTTTAAAAACTTACAACACTTGGCACCGAATAAACAGTAATGGTTGAATGAAGGGGTGACTGAGCAGAAATAGAAAACATCCTGCTTGGTATGTAATCTCATCCCCAGACGTTACAGGATTTAAATAATATACTATGGTTGAAGCAAGATATTTTTAATCATGCTAAAGCTTTTATTGTGACCCAGGAAATGTCAATTGTTATGAGATCATTGCAGGTCTAGAAAAATTTAACATTTTTGATGATACATGCATGTGAATGATGTATAACAAAACCTTAGAACATTTAGAGAATGGTAGTGATTATATCAACAATCATAATAGCCTTATTAGGGCTCAGGAGCTTAAGCTTCCTTAGCTTCAGGACTAATGAGCCTTTGAGTATTGCATTTCCAATGGAAAGTTTCCACTTTCTACCGTCTGATTACGTACCTAAGGCTTAAACATGATGGGTATATTACAGTGTAAAAAAGCTTACATATATATTAATATTTACCTAGGAATTATATACAAGACATATAAAGTAATACCTGTAACTCTGAATGGTATAATCTATATTTTATTATACCTGTAAGAAGACATGTACATGCACATGTCATTTTCATGGGACTGGAATGGTGTTATAAGCACATTAACTAGCTCTGGCAGAAGGAGACATTTATTAATCATCACAGCCTCTGTTTCTTCTTCTTTTCTAAAAAATTTTATTTATTTAATTTTGCCTGCACTGGGTCTTCATTGCTGAGCTTGGGTTCTCTCCAGTTGTGGCGAGTGGGAGCCGTTCTCCATTCGCAGATGGACTTCTCACAGCAGTGGCTTCCCTTGCTGCGGAGCATGGGCTCTAAGTTATTCGGGCTTCCATAGCTGTAGGGCATGGGCTCAGTTGCTACGGCACATGGGCTTTAGTTGCCCCGCGGCATGTGGAGTCTTCCCATATCAGCGATCAAACTCCTGTCCCCTGCATTGGCAGGCGGGCTCCTAATAACCACTGGACCACAGAGGAAATCTTGGTTCTTCTTTTATGTCTTGGAGGCCCACTCCTGAGCCCCTCCCCACTGTCACCATTGAGGAACATGTCTCCCGGTCTCTCCAATTCTTCATCTGCCTCTGCCTGAATGCTCAGCACCCAGCGATACCTTGGTCACTGGAAACAGCCACCAACAGGTTCTGCCTTGCTTAGCCATCCCTCTTTTACTTGCCCAATTCTATCTCAATCCATGGCTTTACCTAGGCTCCTTTGCTCCTTTTTTTTCTGAGTAGAAATTAACTCAAGTTGTTAGAGGGGGAAGAACTGTAAATTGTAGCACAAAAATCTGCTGTTAAAGAAAAAGGAAGCTGTTCTAATTTTGGGCACTGCAAATACATTAAACCACTTATTGAAGTCTTCTTGGTGCCTCAATATTACATGGCCTTATGGCCTTCACTCCAGGCACCTGAGATTAATCAGCTTTTAAGGAAGACAGTCTTAAACAACTAAACAGGAAATAGGACATCCCAAATCTGAGGATAGTCACTGTGGGACTAGAACATAACAGAGCATATCTGAATTTTGTAAGGTCACAGAAGAGATGGTTTCTATTCAGGAATCCTTTAGTGAGAAAAGAAGGCTGTTCGTGGCAAGTGGAGGGGGAGGATAAAGTGGGTACGACTCTTGGCTTACATTAATTGGCAAGATACATGGACTCTGGAGTAGGATACAGCTGCAGGAGCATTTGAAGGGGATAGTTACCTCTCCGTAGTTATGGCTTTGGGAAGAGATCAGCAGGAAGTTTTGGCTAAGTTATTGATGACCAAGTGGCAGTTAATTATGGCATTTCTAACATCCAGATAGTTGCTTTTAGACTGGATAGTCTAACATCTGAACAGTCACTTTAGACTGAATTTTATTTGTGCTGAGTTATTCTTAAATGTATATATCCTTATGCGCTTCTCAGTCTTGGAAGTAGAATGAAAAATTAGATATCAACTTCTTTTAAATTTTAATCACATATTTGAAAATTCTGCGTGAAAATGTCACTCATCAAAATAATGAGGTTTTCTGATCACAGTGTAACATTTCACCCCAGCTCTCACCACCCTCAGGATTTTACTGCTGTATGAGAGCTCAGGATTTGGGGAAAACAAACAGAAGGTTCTCATTGCAGAGCTAAGGCAGGGGTTGCTGTATTGACAAAGAAGAAACCATGTGTGGGAATATGGTGAAAGGAGGACAGTTATCCCACTAATGTGTGGTCAAAATCTTGGGAGAAAATGCATAGTTCCTATTTGGTCCTAAATTTATACCATGGTTAGTTGAAAGAACATAGGCTCTTAAATCAGAGTGAATCTTTATTTCATTACTTAAAAGCTGTATAACATTGAGCAAGTTGATTTATCTAGTTGTACGCAAGTTTTGGGCTTCCCTGGTGGCTCAGTGGTGAAAGAGTCACTTGCAACTCAAGAGATATGGGTTTGATCTCTAGGCTGGGAAGATCCCCTGGAGGAGGAAATGGCTACCCACTCCAGTATGCCTGTCCAGGAAATCCCACAGTCCATGGAGTCACAAAGAGTCGGACACAAATTAGTGACTAAGCACTCACTCAAATTTCAGCATGCATCATTAGAATCCCCTAGAGGGCTATATTTACACAGATTGCAGTGGTCTATCCCAAAGTTTTAGATTCAGTAGTGCTGGGTAAGGCTCGAGAATTTGCATTTCCAACAAGTTTGCAGGGACCAGACTTCAAGAACCATCAGCTTAACCCAATATGAGTCTCAATCTTTTTACCTATAAAATGGTGCTAATCTTACCTATGTCACAGAATTGTGTGACAATAATATCCAGCTTGTATTGAGCACTTAGGTGGTGTGCCAGCCAAACACTATCCTAAGCATGTTACAATCATTTAATTCTCACAGATGGGACTGCCCTGGACGTCCAATGGCTAAGACTCCACACTTCCAGGGTTGGTAACGGGTTCCAACCCTGGTCAGGGGACTAAGATCCCGCATCCTGCATGCTGCGTGGCACGGCCAAAATAGGGGGGAAAGTTCTCAGAAACCTCTTGAGAAAGGATTTTCTATCACAGAAGAGGTAACTGAGACAAAGAAAGTTTGCTTAAGGTCAAACAGCTAAGAAGCAGAATTTTGATCCAGGCAGTCTTGGGACCAGAGCCATGCTCTTAACCATGTCCTGATGCCATCTTTTGAAATTAAAGGAGATCATGTGTAAGGTATTGTTATGGTGTCTGGCACATGGCTAATTAATATATGTAGCAACTGGTAGTAATTTTGAGTTGTTCTTTCTCAAAAGGACCCGGGGCAGAAAAAAAAGGGAAGCAAGATACAGGAAGGTGGTGTGCATGCATTCTCGGTGGGTGGCTCCATCTGTCAATGGTGTCAGGCTGGTGGTTTGCCCCCTTGAGCCTCTTTGCTTTCTCATCTTAATAAAAAGATATATGGAGAAAGGGGATAGTGACGGGAGCATCAGTCTTCAGAATTTCACCCAGCCACTTTGTCTAGTGTTAAGCCCTAGATTTCACTCTCTCAGGGTGAGACGAACCTCAACCCCAAAGCACATTTACACATCATCCAGGTTGGCTCAGGGCTTGGCCAAAAGGGAGAGTGTTTTCTAGAGCCAAGCTTTAGCATTCTCGTTGGAACTTGAATCCACTCAAGTTCAAATATGTCCCTGGAGCCAACTTTGACTATCTGCCTAATATGATGATGATGATACTACACATATAACACTAGATAGAGTATATAACTTCTCTGAAGAGAAAAATAGGATTAGGACATGAGAAGACCCTAGTTATTCATTGCATCATTCTGTCTTTAATGAAAGTCTGCGGAATGATTTTCTTGGGGAGTGGAAGTCACTTCCAGGACAGTTGCCTAGAGTTGCCACTAACTTGTCCTGAGAAGTCACAGCCTTAATGTTTATAAGCTCATCAAGCCACAGACTAAATCTTGAATTAGAAAAACAAAATTCTCCTGGTTCAATGCTTTAATAAGTAGCAGCAGGAAAAATGGTGACTTATCATGTAAGATATTGTCATGGATATCTTTTATATTTAGCTCTACTTGGAAAATAATGTCTTTAAACTTAACACCTTCAATTCTGTCCTTTGGATATTTCTTCTTTTACACCTTGAAAAACAGTCATATACCTTGAACAAATTCAGTGACATTTCTGTTGCAAAAGTCTGACACTTAGAAAAGTCAGAGGGAATTTTTCCCCAAAGAAGGAAATAAACCAAAATCCAATTATTTATGGTTGTAACTGAAATTATTCCAGTTGCTCAGGATTTAGCTATTATTCTGTTGAGAAAGCAGAATACCAAAAGTACTAAGGATGAGGATAATGTGATAAATGGGGATATGGCTTTTACTTCTGTGACTATTATCATTAATAAAACAAATATGTACATATATACCTTCATACATATATTTATAAATATCTACACCATTCCTTTCTGATTAGTTACTACATATTGAAAACTAACACATGGTAGAAATTCAGAACAGAAAACATAATTGACAAAGTTGGACCCTTTTCATCAAGAAGAACAGATGTATTTTCCTGGTCTTGCTATAATACTCTGAGCAAGTTGTCCTATCCTTGCATACACTGCATTTTTCCATCCACACCCCTTACCTCCAGAAGGGAATGCCATGAGGATTATCAGGACAATGTTAGCAAATGTGTCTAGAATTTGCTGGTAGGAGGCAACACTGAAAATCAAAGCACAATAATGTTTGGTGCTTTTGATAATCTAGGCTCTAACTTCTCTGACTAAAGCTTACTCTGCGTAGAAACACAAATATCAAATCCTGGCCTCTAACAATTCCATCGCCAGTTACTTACTCATTAGCTGGGGACCTTTGATGTTTTCCATCTACGAAGTTTCTAATCTTTCTGAAAAGTAGAGGAAGCACTCATTGGTTTACGTTTACATTTGGCGTTTTAATTTTGTAATTCCACCTTTCCCTTCCCCCTTTCTTTCCACTTTGCAGATCTCACAGGTGTCTGGTCCGACCTGTCAGGTGGGTCTCTGTTTGCCTGTCATTTGGGAAGCTGATGGTCTTACCTGGGCATGGCTGATTGCACAAAGCGGAACAGGGGTTAGTTTGAATTGCAGGTGTGAGCAATCAGTGTAGATCAGCACTAATCCATCAGATATTAGAACTGCCAAGCTGCAGCAGACATGGCAGAGAGAGCCAAAAGCTGAGAGTGACGGTAACTCTGTGTGTGTGTGTGTGTGTGTGTGTGTGTGTGTAACCAGTAGTTCCAGTGCTAAAGGATTTTATATTTGCAGAACGTGGTCTCCCTGATGCTGGCCATGGCATTTCCTTATTGAGGACCCACGCTGACTGTGGCTGTATGAAACCTCATGGAGATAAGAGGCACATAAGAAACTGATCACATCTTCAGGTAGCTTATACCCCAGAAGAGACATTGATGGCAGCCTAAGGTATGCTTAGCTCACATTATGCAATGATATATACCTCAGCCTATAGAATTCTAAGTTCAAGTAGCCATTCTGTCATTTACTGTCTATTTGATCTTGGGAAAGTTTCTTATTTTCACTGAACCTCATGTATAAAATAGGGGTAATCCCTACTTGGAAAAATTATTGTCCCTGGCATATAGTAGGTGCTAAATACATGGGTTTTTTTTCTTCTCTTTTTGAACTATTATCTTTAGACAGTAGTATTGTCTGAGTGGTAATGTGAGTCATGAATACCCTGAGTGGTCCATGTGGAGTGAGAACCATGAGACCACACTTGTGATCCAGGAGGTCAACAAAGCTTTCAGGATGGGCAGGATGTGATGAACCTGAGCCTCGAAGATTCAGATGGGTTCACAGGGAGGTGACATACACACAGGCTGGCAGGTGGGCTCTGGGACAGCAGCAAGTCCATTTGGGTTAAACCATTCAGACCTAAAAGTCTGAAGGATCCAGGTTGTCAAGGGCAGTGCTCTTAATAGGTTTGTCCTTCCAAAACATTCTGAGATCTGAAGCCCTATCCGCCGTTTGTCCAGGTTCTGGTGTAAATACATCACTGTCATCCACTTGTACAAGAAGCCCAGGCAATACAGGAGGCACACTTTTCCTTCTTGCCAGAGAGTCTGATTGACTGAATGTACCTTCCTCAGTCAAAGAATGTCTTGGCAGTATATGTTACATCAGGGAGCGCTGACCTTCGATTAACTTCAGTACCACAAACATGAGGGACGAGCCACCTCCTCACATGAGGAGAATCCCCTACTGCGTTGATGCTTTGGATCTAAATGTGGGTCCATAAGCCTGTGAGGCCCAAGAGGCTGCAGCAGGACTGAGGTACACTATACGAGATTGTGGGTGTTCGCTTCATATGGCGATCATTTCACAATTCAGATAAGTCAAGTTGTTATGCTGGCCAGCTTGCACTTATACAGTGCTGCAGGTCAATTTATCTCAATAAAAGTGGGAAAAAATTAAAATCTTAAAAAGGCTGAAATACACAAAAAAGTGACTTGTGAGCAAAACACTCGGTCATATAGGCAGGTGGAAAGTAATAGATGAAGTCAGGAAACCTCTGTCATTTATTAATGGGGAGACCCCAGAACATACCACTTTGTCTTCTAGGGTCTCAGTTGCCCCAGGTATAAAATTAGGGTGTCACACTAATCATGAGTGCAAATCAATTTTTTTAAAAATTCTAAGTCTCTCTTGTGTGTGCTCAGCCCCTCAGGCATGTCTGACTTTTTGCCACCCCATGGACTGTAGCCGGGCAGGCTCCTCTATCCATTAAATTTTCCAGGCAAGAATACTGGAGTGGGTAGTTCTTCAGGGGATCTTCCCCACCCAGGAATCAAATCTGGGTCTCCTGCATTAAAGGAGGATTCTTTACCGTGTGAGCCACCAGTTTCTTAGGTGACAACAAAAGCTCTTTTATGCCAATAAATCTAGTGTAGAATCACAACCTGTAAATAAAAGCAGAGCAGCTCCGGCCAGTGGGCATAGGTCCTGCCAAGGCCTCAGTGTCCTCTCTCTCCTCCCCATCCTCAGAGTTGGGTGGAGAAGGTCACCTTGTCCTCTTCAGGGCATGATGTCCAAGCTGATAGACTACAAAGTTGCTGAGATTTCTCATACTTCCCACAAGTTCCAGTCCTATCACAGCTTAAATTAATGTAGTTTTCAATTTTTTCTTTAAGTTGACTGAAACATTTTAGAAAATAAACTCATCTCCCTAGGACTCTCTTTTAGCAGATTGCATATTTTTTCTCTCTGCAATGGTTTTTATTCTCAAGACAAATTTCATTTCACTAATAATTGTCAGAGCTCCAATACTAAGATCCTTGATAGAAAGGGCATTGAAAGATTATATCTCATTCTGAGTCAGAGGTATTCTTATTCATACAGGAAGCCAGCTTTGTTAGGAAAGATACCCAAGTGTTCACAGTAAAAAATCTTGTTTGGCATTGACACAGAGGTGAGGAAACTTACAGAGAATTTTCTCAGCAGCAGAAGAGGCTTCCCCTGGAATCGGTTGATGCTTGTCTATTGATGTCTAGCCCAAGCGAGAGCAGCACAGTCATACTGAAAGGCAAATGCCCTGGCCCTGAGAAATTTGAGCAAAAGGAAAACAGCTGAAAGAGGCTGAGATCTTAACCCTTCAAACGTTTCCCAGTCCACTTCTACCCTTGTTAGAACGGTCAGTGCAAAGCTGGAGAAGATACCTTAAAACACAGGCTTTCTGTGCTTCCTAGCACTGTCATTCCCCTGCAGCAGACTCAGTGGAGAAGAAAGTCAGGCCTTGATTATCTAAGGATACAAAAACTCAGACCACACTGTGAGCAGAGTGATGATGCACATGTTGTTGTTCAGTGGCCCAGTCATGTCCTACTCTCTGCGACTCCATGGACTGCAGCACACCAGGCCTCTCTGTCCTTCACCATCTCCCGGAGTTTGCCCAAGTTCATGTCCATTGCATTGGTGATGCCATCCAGCCATCTTATCCTCTGATGGCCTCTTCTCCTTCTGCCCTCAATCTTTCCCAGCATCAGGGGTTTTTCCAACGAGTCAGCTCTTCACATCAGGTGACCAGAATACTGGAGCTTCAGCATCAATCCTTCTGATCAATATTCAGGGTTGATTTCCTTTAAGATTGATTGGTTTCATCTCCTTGCTGTTCAGGAGACTTTCAGGAGTCTTCTCCAGCACCACAGTTTGAAGGCATCAATTCTTTGGAGTTCTGCTTTCTTTACAGTCCGGCTTTCACTACTGTACGTGACCACTAAGAAGATCATATGGGATTATGCACATACCCCAGGATGAATGCATTGTAAACTTAGAAATCATATCCTATATACAGTCACCGTTTGCTGTCATGAAATACCTGTGGCCAGTTGACACACTTCATCTCAGAGGAGCAGCTGCACAGACCAAAGGATTCTCATGACCTTGTTGAGCCGCTCAAACTTCACCTTTGCAGCTAGTGAGCCCCATGGCTAGCCAAGGGGTGTGTATTCTCTTCTGTGCCTCATTTCTGTCCTGCATTCAATGAAAGGGTTCTGTCCTGGAACTGTAATCTGAAGAAAGTCCCAGGTTCATCAATAATTCTTGAGAGTTGTGCTTGAAATTCTATGCTAATTTAAAATTCTATGCTAATATTGAATTACTATGCTAATTTTTTCACACACATAAATGTACATTATTATACACATTATAATAAAAGGAAAACAAAGAAGCAAATCCTGGCAAACAGAAAAGCCAATAGCAAGCTAAATGTTGTATATTGGCCCAACCAGTAGGAGAGCTGTGTTAATTAAATGTTATTCTATGTTATTCCTGTTAGTTGCTCAGTCCTGTCCGACTGTGGCCCCAGGGACTGCGGCACCAGGCTGCTCTGTTCATGGAATTCTCCAGGCAAGAGTACTAGAATAGGTTGCCATTCCCTTCTCCAGGTCAGGATCTTCCTGACCCACGGTTTGAACCTGGGTCTCCTGCTTTGCAGGCAGATTCTTTCCCATCTGAGCACCCAGGGAAGCCCCTGCTGTGTAAGGATAGTCTAATTCAAAGCTTAATATTTGGAAAGTCCCTTCACCTCTCCAACCCTCAATTTCTTCTTCTGTAAAATCAGTTTAGTAAAACTTACTTTGCAGAGTGGTTATGAGAAATAGTACTTTTTTTTTTTTTTTTTTTACCTTCTTAGCATAGTGTCTGGCCCATAGTGAGAGTGAAGTCCCTCAATTGTGTCTGACTCTTTGCGACCCCATGGCCTGTAGCCTACTAGACTTCTCCATCCATAGGATTCCCTAGGCAAGAGTACTGGAGTGGGTTGCCATTTCCTTCTCCAGTGTCTGGCTCATAGGAAGGGATAAATAGTAATTGCATTATTGTCATTTTTAGTCTCTATTTGTTAGTTGGTTAACCTTGTTGATGTCTGAGTCTGAACCATGAACTCATCACACACAAACTACTTATTTGAAATTCTCTAAAAGATTTCTCCTGTTTAAGACTGGATATTAAACAGTAGTGTTCATACCAAAAGGACACATGAGAAATGGCCCATGCTCAACCATCCAATGATATATTAACATCCTATAAATTTGGAATTACAAATTCATTATAAATCAACTCATTATAAGTCTTAAAAACTAAATAAATTATTATAATAACTAGTTTAAGATGCTCCTGAGGTGTGACTTAGCCTTTCCGGATCAATTCCAATGCAATTTGGTTCAGACCAATTCCTAAAACACATGGGATTAATATTAAGTAAACAAATTGGCAGAGTGATATGAATTAAGTCACTCTCCAGCCTTGCTAGCTTAATGCTAATGTGGACAAAGCTTAAATGGCTAATTCTACCTAGAAAGGAAGGTTTGAAGAGATATCTCCTTTCTATTCTTTGACCCCTTTGCTGGTTAAGGTGTTTTTGTTAGCTCGTGTGGAAAAAAAAAAAAAAAAAAAACAGAAAAAGACTGCTAGGCATTTCTTTCCTTTGGTTTATTTTTTTCAGCCAAAGTATAAGACCTGACTTAGATGAATAGCAATTAAGGAATTTTTGTGGTTTATTTCCTGATCTAACTGCTTACTACTGAAGAAAGCAATTCTGACAAGCCTGTGTTAACCTGGGTCTTACCAAAACTGTAGAGCCAGAAACATTTTTGAAAGATTTAGAAAGGATAGTCAGGCTGGAATTTTAACAATAAGTGCCTCTTAGGGTAGTTTTTCCTAGATCACATGGACTTAATATTTTTTCCCCTTGGATACTGATTTTGTAGAAAATAAACCACTTTTCTATGCATTAGCTTCATATTTCAACAACATTGCGGACCTGCAGCTGAACAAGAAGGAAGATGAGTAATCAAGTCAATGCTGATAATTCCACTTACAGTAATACCTTGAATTAATAAAACCCTTCACTTATAAAGATATCAACATTTGTTTTCATAAATTTGATCTGTAAGCATTAATTGAATATGGATTTAAATTTTATTTTTCAAAGCATTATTGTGATGAAGAAGAGAACTTTTAAAGATCTATTTTCTGGGAGGAAAAGCCCAGAGATGTCACACTAATTGTCAAGATGCCCAAATACCTCTTCCTGATTATCATTACTGCTGGGTAGTGCTAGTGTCAAGCGAGGCATGACTCAGCAGCTAGAGAATGCCCCAAGGACAAGACATTTTCATGTCTCTCTTTGCTGTGGATTTGTTGGCTTCATCTTACCAGACTTTGCTTATTGTTGCAATATGACTGCTGGCACCTCCGACAGTGGTTTGCTGCCTGGTTGACCCAGCAGAGGAGCATGGGCATTTTTGCTCTACTCCTCCCTGAGGAAGTCCTGAAGTTCACTCTGATTGGACTGGCTGAGTCATGGCTTGGGGAGGCCCAGGGACCATGTCCATTGGCTGGGAGAATGCAGGGTGCTCGCTGGCTTATTAGGCTTCCTTCCTATTTGAATTCCTAGGCCAGAATCTGCTTCACCCAAAGGATGAGATCCAAGATTGGAGAGAGAAGAACTTCTCCCAGAGTGAAATTAGAGTGTCTGCCAGGCAAAAAAACCCCAATTGAGACACGGAAATGTCCATGAGACTGATCATCAATTCACATAGCCATTTTCTAGGAAGTATTGTTGAAGGTGGAAGAGTGGGTGACAGTGTGGAGGTACTGGGGACTTTTGAGCAGGAATATGACAAAGTGGCGATTTAGGCATTTAATAATAACAGTAATACTAATATCTTGCATAATGAGTTCCTTATACTTTCACAGGTGCTTTCACTTAACTGAGCCCTTTGGATCTATCCTATTGCAAAGTAGGAAGGTTAGGTGTTATACCTATTTTGCAAATAAATTGGGGTGCAGAGAAATTACTTATAGCTAATGACAGAGCTAGGATGATAATAATCCAGGTCTCTTTTGGTACATTTCTTTTTTCACTATTATCATTTATAATATAAATTATTACTAGATCAACTTTATCAAAGAAGATTGCTCAGTTTTTGAAGGTTTTCCTAATTTATTCACAGAGTATTTATTTAATGATAGCTGTGTGCCAAGCATCATGTTAGGTGTTGGGAACTCAAGGAATTTTTTAAGAGGTAATAACAAAAAAACCATGATTTTGAGTCATTAGCTAAGTGAAAGCATATGACATGAATCTAGTCCTAAGAGAGGAGGAGGGGCTGTCAGAGAAGGCTCCTGGAGTAGACAATGTCTCAGACAAACCATAAAGACAAGTGTGAGTAAGTTAGATCAAAGGATAGAAGGCCAAGAGCTGGCAGGAAGTAAAGCTTTCTAATAGAGGGGACAGCATGTGCAAAGGCTCTGGGGTGAGAGCATGGCTTGCAGAAAAGTTGCAGAGTTGAATACGGCTGGAGCACTAAGTGCCAGAAGTTGCGTTGTGGAGATGGAGGAGGTTGGAGAGACTGGCTGCAGGCACACAATGAAGTATTCTGGATGCTTTGGGCTTTATCCTGAGGGGGCGAGGGGGTACAGAAGGTCTTAGAAAGGTCAGCTTATAGAATGGAAAAAGAATGGGAGCAGGAGTGGGGCAGTGGGGGGGTTGGTTGGGCAGAAATGGGGCAGGAAGCCCATTATGCATGTTTCAGTCACTGAGAAGTGAGGTGAAGATGGCCTGAATTAAAAGTGTAAGAGGAAAGAAGAAATAAGCATTTGGATTTGCATGATATTAAAATTGCACATTTATAAAACATTATTTTGCCCCCCCAAAGTAATAACATAGGTGATATTAATTTTATGTCTTCATCCAAGTTTTACTTTAAAAAAATTCCACTAGGCTTGTTTCATTCAGCAAGTATTTATTGAGGACCTATTACAAATCAGATGTTCTAATACTGCCCAGATGTTGGCATTCTCTCAATTTAAATTACTTAAAATATATGTTTGCATCTTTCAGATATACCACAAAATCATTTGTTTTACTTCATTTGGAGCTATTCTGAATTTATATAAGTTTGAGTGTAAGAGAAGAGGTTTTCCAAGAGAGGTGTGGGATAACTTGTTTTTCCCAGCCAAAAAGGATCTTGTTTATTTTTCTGATAGTATCTGGGTAAAAGGTCAAGAAGTGTATTGAACATATCACTTTACTGAATTATGTAACTATTTAAAATTTACTTAGATCACTCCCAATGCATTTTGTGGGCTTGCTCAAAATTAGGACAATTCAATATTCTCACAGATGCAAACGGGGAAAGGTATTTAGCTTCTGCAGGGAATAAAGCATTTGGGCAAACAAGCAGCACGTGTTTACTAATTAATTCAGCTAAATTTTCATGAAGTCTGATGCTTAAAAACATTCTATTTATTTATGGAATTAAAAGTCAGTACACTCCTTCATTATCAGCAGACTGGGTATATTCTTCACTCAGGTATCAGCTTTTCCAGTAATCTCTAGGCTGTTACAGTGCTTTACAACTCTGACTGATAAAGGAATTCTAATTTAGTGCTCACATTAATTATCAGTAATATTAAATGAATATATTGGAGCTATTTACATGTGTCATTCATAGTTGTTGTATTCTAAAGAAAATGATTATAATTGTTCTTATTAGTTATCATATTTCATGCTTCTGCATTGAAATACATTTTTTCCCCTTTGGTTTTATTTTGGGAATATCTTAATGAAGAAAAAGGCTTACAGTATTTTGAAATGTTCACAAGGCACCGGATAGCACTTTCTAATTCATATTTTATTGGAAAATGCTTTTGTGTTACTTTATTTATTTCTGAGCATGAATAAACCAGATGAAGAAGCAAAAATGGGGCAGCCAATCTTCTTTAATAGCTAGCAAGAATTATAATACAGAACAAAAAACAGAATAACTGAGATTTGAAAAAGTTTACATTTCTCTGCATCTTAGTTCGGTTAGGGACTGAAATATGAAAACATGAAGTATACCTTTTTGTTGCCTAAATAACATCCAATAGAATCCTTACTCATTGTAAATCCTGACTCACTGTACGATAACCTGTTTTTATAATACCTTTTCCCTTAACTGAAAACATCTCCATTTACCCTATGTTGAATAAAAATTTACATTCCTAATATGTGGATTATCTGCCCACTGTGGATACCTGATTAAGCTTCAGAATTGATTCAAAATTCAAAACTTTGGTAAGACAATGAAAACTGCCAGATGTCCACTTAAATTGACTTCTACAAAATAATGTCTGTTACTTAGTATAACAAAGTCTCAAGGTGTTTCAGAAAGTGGATTGCTTTGTAAATAGGTGAAATTTAAATAGGTGAAAATTAAATCATTTTCACTCAGAACATTCCTCCTCTTCAGCATCCAGGGCTCAACTCAACACTGAATTTTCGAAAATCTTTCCCTGATCTCTGTGTCAGTCCTGGTCAGATTTTATGCTATTCCCCCCACCCTTTTTTTTTTCCTTTTGTGTTTTGTATTATAAGCATCTGTTTTACTCATTTGTTCTCATCAGCATTATACCCAGCCCTCAACTATTGAGGAGTTGGGACTGCCATGCTCACCTTTGTACTTTCAATGTCTTAACTAACTCCATGTTTCATTCATAGTAGATAAGGGTCCCACCATGTAACTGTCTGCAATGCAGGAGATCCAGATTCAATCCCTGGGTCAGGACGATCCCCTGGAGCAGGAAATGGCAACCCACTCCAGTATTCTTGCCTGGAGAATCGCATGGACAGAGGAGCCTGGCAGGCTACAGTCCATGGGGTTGCAAAGAGTTGGACATGACTGAGCAACTGACATTCATTCACTGACCATGAAATAACACCTATTTGAAAACAGGCCATATGCTTCCCTACCTTTTTAAATAAAATTCACCAAAAAATAATAAAAATATTGATCATTTAGACTTGTCACTGTGAGCCACAGAGTTTTTAAAACTCTCTGAATTTGTCCATCTCCTTGTACATGGCTGAGCTGCCTAGGGTTTGTGTGCATTTTAATAAGCTCCTGGAAGGAGGTGGGCTCTTGGCATTTGATTCTAGAACTGTTGTAGAATCCTGTGGGATTCATTGAGCTGACTCCCAAATCAGATGTCTGCTCCTTGGTACTTTAATTGACGTTAATCTCTGTGTTGTCTCAGTTTATTAATAGTGATGCTAGCAGCAAGAAATGTCTGGGGCATTCCCCAATACCACATTACTTGTAGTGAGCCTTGCAAACATTTCCACAATGGGTCAATATTGTGGCTGGACTGATCCCGTGATTCCTATTACGACTGCATGAAGTTCAGCAAAATCCATCAGGGAATTTGGAGCAACAAGGTTTATTATTTACAGATCCTGGAGGTAACAAGGCATACCCAAGGGCCAAAGAGCCAGGTTGTGGGTAGAGAGAGAGAAATATCAGCTCTGGGGCTCTGTGTATATGGTCAGAGGGTGGGGTGTCTAGGGTTTCATGGTTCACTCTTTGTTAGTTTAAAGCATAAGAGCGGAATTAGGGCACAGGAAGGGAGAAGAGTGGTCACTTAAGTCATCTATTATCTAGATTACCCAGATGAAAGAGGCATCTTCATGGGTGGGGGCAGTTTAATGCCTTATCTGGTTCCTTTGCTAGTAGCTGGCACTTGCACTAAACTCTGCCACTTCCAATGGTCCCCATCCCTTTGCTCTTCTCTTTCCCTTTTAGTTTAAGCAACTTAAACCAAATGCCTGATTTTCTGAGCTATTACCATCCTTCTCTCCCAATACATAAGCCAACTGCTCCCAACACATATTACGGCATCTTTTTGACTAGTTACATTACTGTTTGTTTGTTTTTTTTTTTCCTGTTCAATTACTTCCTTCCTTTTTTCTCTCTACTGACAGGAAAGTCTTAATTAAAAAAAAAACAAAACACAAACAAAAGAGAAAAGCCATAGACTCAAATTCACTCTGAATGTTTAATGTTTACTAAAAACCACTTTCTAGAAGATAGACATGTTGCTCTAATTGATTCTCACGTCAAATGATTCCTTAATATTTAATTTTGAGAAACGCTGGGCTGGAGGAAGCACAAGCTGGAATCAAGATTGCTGGGAGAAATACCAATAACCTTAGATATGCAGATGACACCACCCTTATGGCAGAAAGGGAAGAAGAACTAAAGAGCCTCTTGATGAAAGTGAAAGAGAGTGAAAAGTTGGATTCAAGCTCAACATTCAGAAAACTAAGATCATGGCATCTGGTCCCATCACTTCATGCAAATAGATGGGGAAACAGTGGAAAGAGTGTCAGACTTTATTTCTTTGGGCTCCAAAATCACTGCAGATGGTGACTGAAGCCATGAAATTAAAGACACTTACTCCTTGGGATGAAAGTTATGACCAGCCTAGACAGCATATTAACAAGCAGAGACATTACTTGGCCAACAAAGGTCCATCTAGTCAAGGCTATTTCCCAGTGGTCATGTATGGATGTGATAGTTGGACTATAAGGAAAGCTGAGCACTGAAGAATTGATGCTTTTGAACTGTGGTGTTGGAGAAGACTCTTGAGTGTCCCTTGGACTGCAAGGAGATTCAACCAGTCCATCCCAAAGAAGATGAGTCCTGGGTGTTCACTGGAAGGACTGATGTTGAAGCTGAAACTCCAATACTTTGGCCACTTGATGAGAAGAGCTGACTCATTGGAAAAGACCCTGATGCTGGGAAAGATTGAGGGCGGGAGGAGAAGGGGATGACAGAGGATGAGATGGTTGAATGGCATCACTGACTCGATGGACATGGGTTTGGGTGGACTCTGGGAGTTGGTGATGGACAGGGAGGCCTGGCATGCTGCGGTTCATGGGGTCTCAAAGAACCAGACATGTCTGAGCAACTGAACTGAACCAAAAAGGAAAACTAAATATAGTTCAATTTTGCAAAGGGAAAAATACAATGTTGTAAAGGTATGAGATTCTATGAACTAAGTATTTCTATAATTTTTTTTTTTGCTTTAAATAATCCTAGGATGAGATCTTTGTCCATTTCCTTAAAGTTCTTCCAAAACTCTCAGTGATTTTTATTTTAATTTCTCATGACTCTTACATTAGAACATGCTTCTGAAAGTTAACACAGATATTTCCTATTTTTGCCTCTTCTTAATTGCACAATTTGCAGTGAAAAATGAAGATTCCTCATTAATACCAACTATAGTTCATCACCTTAAAAACTTGGTGACTCCTGTAGTCTATTCTTTGAGCCAAAAAAAAAACCTCATTAGTGTTTTAACTTTCACGTTTGGAACTTACATACTAACCTGCTATTTTTTCCCTTTAATAGTTGCTCCTTTCCAAGATACACATTAGAGAAGCCTTTCTTATAGAAAGATTCTTGGACCACATGCATCAGAACTGACTTATCCAGTATTTACTGAAAAAGAGAAGTGCCTCAAAATTGTACTTCATATATTCATTATATAGTATCTCACTTTGTATAACATAAAAGTAACATCAATAATAAGGTGTTCAGTTCAGTTCAGTCACTCAGTCGTGTCCAACTCTTTGAGACCCCATGAACCACAACATGCCAGGCCTCCCTGTCCATCACCAACTCCCGGAGTCCACCCAAACCCATGTCCATCAAGTCGGTGATGCCATTCAACCATCTCATCCTCTGTCAGCCCCTTCTCCTCCTGCCCTCAATCTTTCCCAGCATCAGGGTCTTTTCCAATGAGTCAGCTCTTTGCATCAAGTGGCCGAAGTACTGGAGTTTCAGCTTCAACATCAGTCCTTCCAATGAACACCCAGGACTGATCTCCTTTAGGATGAACTGGTTGGATCTCCTTGCAGTCCAAGGGATGCTCAAAAATCTTCTCCAACACCACAGTTCAAAAGCATCCATTCTTCAGCGCTCAGCTTTCTTTGTAGTCCAACTCTCACATCCATAGATGACCACTGGAAAAACCAAGATGGACCTTTGTTGGAAAAGTAAAGGAAAGGAAAGAAAAGGAAAGTGAAGTCACTCAGTCATGTCCGACTCTTTGCGACCCCATGGACTGTAGCCTACCAGGCTCCTCTCTCCATGGGATTTTCCAGGCAATAGTACTGGATTGGATTGCTATTTCCTTCTCCAGTGGCGGATCTTCCCAACCCAGGGATGGAACCCAGGTCTCCTGCATTGTAGACAGACGCTTTACCATCTGAGCCAAATGTCTCTGCTTTTTAATATGCTGTCTAGGTTGGTCATAACTTTCCTTCCAGGGAGTAAGCATCTTTTAATTTCATGGCTGCAATCACCATCTGCAGTGATTTTGGAGCACAGAAAAATAAAGTCAGCCACTGTTTCCACTGTTTCCCTATCTATTTGCCATGAAGTGATGGGACCAGATGCCATGATCTTCATTTTCTGAATGTTGAGCTTTAAGCCAACTTTTTCACTCTCCGCTTTCACTTTCATCAAGAGGCTCTTTAGTTCTTCTTCCCTTTCTGCCATATCTGAGATTATTGATATTTCTCCTGGCAATCTTGATTCCAGCCTGTGCTTCCTCCAGCCCAGCATTTCTCATGATGTACTCTGCATATAAGTTAAATAAGCAGGGTGACAATATACAGCCTTGACGTTCTCCTTTTCCTATTTGGAACCAATCTGTTGTTTCGTATCCAGTTCTGACTGTTGCTCCCTGACCTACATACAGGTTTCTCAAGAGGCAGGTCAGGTGGTCTGGTATTCTCATCTCTTGAAGAGTTTTCCACAGTTTATTGTGATCCACACAGTCAAAGGCTTTGGCATAGTCAATAAAGCAGAAATAGATATTTTTCTGGAACTCTCCTGCTTTTTCCATGATCCAGCAGATGTTGTCAATTTGATCTCTGGTTCCTCTGCCTTTTCTAAAACCAGCTGGAATTTCTGGAAGTTCACGGTTCACGTGTTGCTGAAGCCTGGCTTGGAGAATTTTAAGGATTACTTTACTAGCGTGTGAGATGAGTGCAACTGTGTAGTCATTTGAGCATTCTTTGGCATTTCCTTTGTTTGGGATAGGAATGAAAACTGACTTTTTCCAGTCCTGTGGCCACTGCTGAGTATTCCAAATTTGCTGGCATGTTGAGTGCAACACTTCCACAGCATCATCTATCAGGATTTGAAATAGCTCAACTGGAATTCCATTACCTCCACTATCTTTGTTTATAGTGATGCTTCCTAAGGCCCACTTGACTTCACATCCCAGGCTGTCTGGCTCTAGGTGAGTGACCACACCATAGTGATTATCTGAGTCATGAAGATCTTTTTTGTACAGTTCTTCTGTGTATTCTTGCCACTCTTCTTAATATCTTCTGCTTCTGTTAGGTCCCTACCATTTCTGTCCTTTATTGAGCTTATCTTTGTATGAAATGTTCCTTTGGTATCTCTAATTTTCTTGAAGAGATCTCTCGTCTTTCCCATTCTATTATTTTCCTCTATTTCTTTGCATTGATTGCTGAGGACGGCTTTCTTATCTTTTCTTGCTGTTCTTGGAACTCTGCATTCAGATGGTTATATCTTTCCTTTTCTCCTTTGCTTTTCACTTCCTTTTTTTTCACAGCTATTTGTAAGGCCTCTTCAGAGAGCCATTTTGCTTTTTTCATTTCTTTTTCTTGGGGATGGTCTTAATTCCTGTCTTCTGTTACAATGTCACAAACCTCAATCCATAGTTCATCAGGCACTCTGTCTGTCAGATCTAGTCCCTTAAATTGATTTGTCACTTCCACTGTATAGTCATAAGGGATTTGATTTAGGTCATACCTGGATGGTCTAGTGATTTTCTCCACTTTCTTCAGTTTCAGTCTGAATTTGGCAATAAGGAGTTCATGATCTGAGCTACAGTCAGCTCCCAGTCTTGTTTTTGCTGACTGTATAGAGCTTCTCCATCTTTGGCTGCAAAGAATATAATCAATCTGATTTCAGTGTCAACCATCTGGTGATGTCTATGTGTAGAGTCTTCTCTTGTGTTGTTGGAAGAGGGTGTTTGCTATGACCAGTGCATTCTCTTGGCAGAACTCTATTAGCCTCTGCCCTGCTTCATTCTGTACTCCAAGGCCAAATTTGCTTGTTACTCCAGGTGTTTCTTGACTTTCTATTTTTGCATTCCAGTCCCCTATAATGGAAAAGACATCTTTTTAGGGTGTTAGTTCTAGAAGGTCTTGTAGGTCTCCACCGTTTCACTTCAGCTTCTTCATCGTTACTGGTTGGGGCATAGGCTTGGATTACTGTGATATTGAATGGTTTGCCTTGGAAATGAATAGAGATCATTCTGTTGTTTTTGAGATTGCATCTAAGTACTGCATTTTGGACTCTTTTGTTGACTATGATGGCTACTCCATTTCTTCTAAGGGATTCCTGCCCACTGTAGTAGATACAATGGTCATCTGAGTTAAATTCCCAGTCTATCTTAGTTCACTGATTCCTAGCATGTCAATGTTTACTCTTGTCATTTCCTGTTTGACCACTTCCAATTTGCCTTGATTCATGGACCTAACATTCCGAGTTCTTATGCAATATTGCTCTCTACAGCATCAAACTCTGCTTCCATCACCAGTCCCATTCACAACTGGGTGTTGTTTTTGCTTTGGCTCCATCCATTCATTCTTTCTGGAGTTACTTCTTCACTGAGATCCAGTAGCATATTAGCCACGACTCATGGGGTCGCAAAGAGTCAGACACAACTGAGCGACTGAACTGAACTGAATACTGCTATGCTACTGCATCTCAGTGGAGAAATAACTCCAGAAAGAATGAAAGGATGGAGCCAAAGCAAAAGAACTGATGCTTTTGAACTGTGGTGTTGGAGAAGACTCTTGAGGGTCCCTTGGACTGTAAGGAGATCCAACCAGTCTATTCTAGAGGAGATCAGCCCTGGGGTGTTCTTTGGAAGGAATGATGCTGAAGCTGAAACTCCAGTACTTTGGCCATCTTATCCAAAGAGTTGACTCATTAGAAAAGACTCTGATGCTGGGAGGGATTTGGGGCAGGAGGAGAAGGGGACGACAGAGGATGAGATGGCTGGATGGCATCACCGACTCGATGGACGTGAGTTTGAGTGAACTCTGGGAGGTGGTGATGGACAGGGAGGCCTGGCATGCTGTGATTCATGGGGTCACGAAGAGTCAGACACAACTGAGCGACTGAACTGAACTGAACTGAATAATTAAATTTAGATTGTGGTCTGCTCTAAGCCCCTGATTTTACCCCTTACCTGTCCAAAGTCAGTTTTTTTGACTATGAGTTGTTGTATTGAAACAGCCTTATAGAGGTCAAGTAATATTTCTCAGTTACTTTTGAGGAATTCTGCTTTTCAAATCTCAGTTTGGATTCTCTTTTCTCTCCATATTTTCTCTGGATAGATTCACCTAGTCCCATGGGTTTATTTAAGTTGGTGGCTTCCAAATTAAAAATTACAACTCTGGTCTGACCTCTCGTTTGGATTCAGATCTGTTATCCAACTACCTTTTTGTCTTCCCCATTTGAACATCTAATGGGCATCTCAAATTCAGCATGACTGAAATTTAATTTTTGATTTCCATCCCAACATCCAAAACACGTACTTCTTCAAGTCTTCTCCATTCCAGTGAGTGGCATTACATTCATTCATTCTCTCAGCCAGAAGCCTAAGAGTCATTTCATATTCTTCTCTTTCTGTCTTCCATTATATCTAATCCCTTGACAAGTCCTGTTGATTCAATATATATCTTGAATCTGACCACTTTTCATTCCCTTCACTACTACCAGTGGTCCAGGCCACAATTATCTCTCAGTTAGTTCTATACCAGCCTCATCCCTCTTCTTGTGGTTTTTGCTCCTACCCTCCACCCAATAGCAGAGTCACTTTTTTGTAACTTTAGTCAGATTTCATTATGCTGCTACTCAACCTCCCTCTCCCTACCCACCAAGGGCTCCTGGTCACACTTAGAACAAAATCTAAGATTTCTACCATAGCCCACAAGGCCTACATGATATAGTTTGCCTCCTTTTCCCACCTTACCTCCTTCCACTCTGTCCTAGAATGTTCCTAACTTTGGATCTATGATTGATGCGATTTCTGTCTGGAATGAAATATCCCACGTATCCTCCTGAATTTCTCCATCACTTCTTTCAGGTCTCTGCCCACGTGCCATCTTAATTGAGGGGCATTTACATCCAAACAGACACCTTTCCATCAGCTCCTATTTCTTTACTCTGTGTGACTTTTCTTCAAAGTGTACATACTACCTGGCATTATTGTATTACCGAATTATTTTTGACATGTTTGTTATCTGCATTCTTCCTGTCTGTGTTCTTCTACTGGACGTACCACTCCTGTTCACTACTGTTCTCCACTGCCTAGAGCAGCACAGCACATAGTATCTGTTGAATGAATAAATTTAATCCAGGCCCCTTCTTCATTTGATCCTTCAATTAAGCAAATGTTGAGAGTTTGAAAGAAACCATGGTGAAAATTTTCCAAGACCTAAAATGACACTCAGATGGCTCAGCTTTGGATGATCACTAAAACTGCACATTAGCCATTCTCCTCTTGTTGGAAAGTACTTCCTTAAGTCTGATGAGCTTTATTCTCTTTTGGAGACTCCTTTCCTCATACTGACTGAGTCTTTCTATAGTCTCTGAGCTGGGCTCTCTGCCAATCTAACCCCAAAGCTAAAGTATGACCCAGTCATAATTGTTTTCATTATTTGATATCATTGTGAATCTGTGGGTAAAATTATCTACAGAATTTCCTCTAAGGCATTTTTTTATCTCTCTTTCTGATTTATGGGTTAGACATATTTTAGACATGTTTTGTCATAGTTTTACTCCCTGAGGAGCAAGGAAATATTTTAACTTGGATATCAGGAGGGATATAAAAGCTCCTTTTTTTTCCTTAGTTCAGCATTATCAGCCATGCTTATATAGGTAGTTGAATATATTATGCCTAGAATTTAGTATATGCATTAAATATGATAGAGTTCACCAGGAAATGTAAAAATAGAATAAAATACAACACTTTACTTGCAGATTGAAGGTGAGGTGATTGGTATGTTAATTAAAGGTGACCTCAGCACTCTTAATATTAACCTCCTGATTTTCTTCACTGTTTCAGGTAGGAAAAAAAAATTATTCTTCAATATTCCTAAGAAAGAGATTGGATAAAGGACACAAATGAAGTCCAGACCAAGTACAAAAACATGAGCTCCTTCTCCTGGCTGCTCAACTAATGCAGACTTAGTCTGGGGTTGAGATAACTATCTCAGCCATTCCATCGCTCAGACTTCAAATTATAGTAATTATGACAATTTGTACCAATAGCCATGAGGTGGGATTTTTGATGTGGTTAAAAATAACATCTGTAAAATCCAATAAAAATTACATTTTGCTAATTTTCTGATAAGATACTGTTTTAACTATACTGTGTCTTCTGCCGCTGCCAGTTTTCAATTAGAGCATTCCTTTAAGGAAAAAAAGTTTAACCCATTTTGTCTCCTGGATCCAATTCCACCCTCAGCAATGCATTTGTTTTAATGCTCTTAATTAATTGTTTTGTGTGAATTTTGCCTTTCAAACCGATGCTAATCTTTGAGACATTACTAATTTGCTGATTGCTAAATCTTGGGACCAATAGTAGTACTCAGTTTGTTCTTTCTGGCTTAAAAACCAGAGTTCCCAGAGAGGCCTGCTCAGCCAAATCAGTGCAGAAAAGGACAATGATGAAACAAATAATGGGGCTACTAAGAGAAGTTGGGTCTGCGGTTCTATCCAGCTTGGTAATTGCTTGCTCACCCTAGGGACACAGTCACTGGTGATAGCTCACAAAAGTTTCTCTAAATCTGTTTTAACAGAGCCTCCTATGTCTTCCAATGCTGTGTTGTCTTAAAGCTCTTTCATCGTGTTTAATTTTTGATGGAAAAAAACCCACATATTTTCATATATTTTTACTGCAGAGATGGTAAAATTGATGTTCGAAGCACTCAAGCCACCTCCTCAAGCTCACTGAGGGCCAAAGGCAGGGCAAGCACCGTTGACTCTCCTTGTATTGCTTTCAGTCAAATCACGTGGCCTCTAAGCCAACCCAACTGTGTGCGGATAGGACCCACCCCTAGCTCCTCAGGAATCCTTCTCCTTTATTTTTACCCTTTTGTCTACTCCCATTTTCCCTTGAAACAAAGTCTCCCTTGATCCAGCAGCCCCCTCCAGCCACCACCTCAGCTCTTTCCTTTTCTTTCCTTCAAATCTATAGTTTTTAGAAGAATTGACTACTCGCGTTGAGTGCATATTCTCACATTCACTCCACAACACACCCCTTCTCAGTGAAGACTAGTTGCTGATGTTTCTCAGTTCCCATCTTTCCTCTTCATTCTTATCTTCACTGCATCATTTCTTGCTCTTACTATCTATCCTCTGAAAAAGTGAACATTATGGTGAGATGGGAAAGAATTTATATTCATCAACTGCTGAGGGCATGAAAGTTATCAAGACAAACATGGCTCCTGTCCTCACAGAACTTACAGTATCTTGTGCCTGCTTGTTTGAGGTGAATGATTAAATCTCCTTCTCATTTTCTGGATTTTCCCTGTCTCTCTCCCTCAGTTATGAGTACATAATCATCTCACACAAAAATAAAATTCTATTTTACTGTACAGACTATAGGTCAATAATTGTATCCTTTTACTCACATGGCCTTCTAAAACACAACAGTTAAAGTAATAGCCTTGCTTTTAAGTATCAAAATACAATTCATATAATTCTCTAACAGCATTTTTTGACCTCTCAGTGCACGTGCATGATCAGTGTTTATATTTATATTACCACGGTCATGTTTTATATGATGTTTCTCTGATTGATCTTTATCTATGAAGACATTTTCTTACTTTGCCATTATCAACTATTTCAAACACTCATAAACTTGTTTTTAAAAAGTCAGCATTCAAGGATTCAACTTTTGATCCATTTTCTCTTATTCACAATAAAGAATCTCTCCCTGGCTGGGCAAAACATTGATTTTAATATGTAACATTATCATCTAATTCCTCAGCATTGCTTTTCTGTCAACTAATCCATTCTTCTAAGTATCTTAAACTTTGTTGTTGGAAATGGCCTAGACATTTCCAGTTTATTTTAGTTTAAGACAAAAATTCAAACATTCCCGCTAGAGTCTTTTTTTAGTTTTATTTCATTTATGCTTTTGCTCACTCTTCTTAGAGCTTGAAGACTCAGACATGCTAAGGAATCAGCACTTCCTGAACATTTGAATGACTTGTCAGGAAACCTGGCTCTGTCTGTGCCTGCAACATGAATAAACATGACATGAATAGTTCTGGGAAGCATAGGAACCCCCAGAGTCCTAAGTGATCCTTCCAAATCAGTCATTAAGAGATCTGAAAAAAATAGCCATTTTCAGTTATTATCTCAATGACCTGTCAGAGGTTTCATTTCAGGAAGAACAGTGGACAAGGCCCATGTTTTTCAACCTCATTCAAGCCATGGTTCACCTGTCCTTGCAGGAACAGAGCTGAGTGAATCAAGAAGACAGTGATGGGCAGCAGGAAGAGAGTGCTGAGTCTTTCATTCTCCTTCCCCCATATCCAGCCAGGAGATCAGACTTTCGGTCTCAGAGCTATGAGGGCAGGGCCATGCCTGTTTTGCTTCCCATCATGATTGCTTCACTTGATGAATGTTCATCAGTGAGAGTGGTTTTAGACAAACATTTTTGCTCCACTTGCTTTGAGTTGCAAAGTAAATGGGAATTGAAAAGATGAAGACAAATGTGGACTTTTCTTTCAAGAACTTGGGTTGAGTGAGGATGGGGTGATGGCTAGAGAAACTGTGGAATTAGATGAGGTGGGTGTTTTGGCAGTGTCCTAAATGTGTTTATAAGAATAGCAAAGAGGTGGGAGAGAGCTTGAAGATAAGGAAAGAGTGTTGATAGATTGGGATCCAATAGGAACAACATAGGACACACACATACACTTTCCCACCACCTCAACAGACATATGAGTCTCTACCATGTAATGGAAGAGCATTAGACTCCTTTTGACCCTCACAGGAAAGTCTTATCTCTTGCTTTTGTTTCTCAAAACTTCCTTGTATAAAATTATTAATTCTGAAAAAAAAAAAGATTTCTATTAAAAGCAGCAAGCAGAACAGATAAATAGATACATGCATATATATAAAATATATGAATACTTATGGTTACATATGTGATTCATAAATAAATATACATTATATATTTTATATATATATATAATATGTATCTATAGGCATGAATCTCTATGGGCCAAGATACGTACTAAAATATGATTTGTGTTGATTAAAAAAAAAATAACCTAGGTTGTGAGAGATTGAAAAGAACACAGATGAAACAAGATTGATCAGGAGTCCTTTCCACATCTGCATATATTTGAAATCTTACTTAATTTTATAAAGCACCAAAGAGTTGCTAAAGTTGTCCATTATTTACTCATTCCTTGAGTTTTATTTTTAACATATTCATATTTTTCTGAAGAAAGTAAAATGTGTTAGATGGTAAGACTTTGGCCAGGCTGCAATGATGGTTGACTGGGGACCTTAACGTCTTCAATGAAAATTGCAACAAGGGTCTTTAAAAAAATTCTCAGTCTCTTTTAATTTCTGTGATCTGATAGTCAACAAATAAGGTAACTACTTCTTAAAATTGACAGTTTTTAAAATTGTTACTAACATTGAACATCTTTCATGTGCTTATTGGCTACTTACATTTCTTCTTCTGTCTTTGATGCTTTTATATTCTCTGACAATTGCATCAGTTTCCTGTGGCTGCTGTAACAAATGACCATAAACTTGGTGGTTTAGAACAACAGAAATTTATTCTTTCAAATTCTGGAGGCCAGAAGTTAAAAATCAGTGTCATTGGAAAGAAATCAAGGAGTCAGCAGGGATGCCCTCCCTCTGGAGATTTTAAGGGTAAAAATATTCCTTGCCTCTTGAAGTTTCTATGGCAGCAGGTGGATCATTCCGACCTTCAGGACCATCTTCTTCAGATATCTCTCTGCTCTATCTTCATATTATCTTATTTTCTCTCTGCCTGTAAAATTCCTTTGCCTTCTTTTTGTAAGGATACATGTGAGTGCATCTAGGGACCATTCAGATAGTCCTGAATAACCTCCCCATCTCAGTATCCTTAAATTTATTCTTGCCTTCCAAGAAATCCCCCCCCCTCAAAAAAAATAAAGTAATATTCACAAATTTCAAAGATTAGGCTGTGGATATCTTTTGGAGAGCCATTTTTCAGTCTACAACACTCATTCTTTATTGCTTTTTTCTTTTAAGAGTGTTTGACTTTGGAATACGTTTAGATTTAGGTCATGATTCAGAAGTAGTACAGAATGTTTCCATATACTCTTCTCCAAGTTTCCCTAAGGCGACTTTTTTACATGCTTTTTTTTTTTTCTCAGAAATTTTATTTCAATTGTGAATAAGGCTGGATATAATGTTTATTTCTAGAACAAAATATGTTGAAAAAAGCCTATGTTGTATTTTTTGTTGTTGTTATTTAAAACAAGATCTCCATTATCTATATACTACTTTTCTAAAGCAAGGAGGGAGAAGAAAACTGTGATTGTGGATAACAAATGAACTGACTGATACCAAGCATGGATTCACATGTTTCCAGTTGAAACAACACCTGGAAAGAATAAAGAATGATGACTATGGGTAAGATTCTAGTAATTTTTGATAATTCTCCAAATTTACTTTTTACCTTTCCAATATACTTCCATAGGCTAGATTTTGTTTCATGTTTACTTAACAGCTTGGGTTACAACAGAAATTAACACAATATTGTAGGTACTTCAATAATGATTTAGAAAAAAGAACAGCTCAGGATACTTTAAGATTTTTATCAGAAGAAGAGATTAAAAGCAATGAATTCATTTTGTGAGTCAGTGTACACTGAGAAATGTGACAGCTTGGGTATTGCATTTACTAAACCCATGATGTGCCATAAAATTACACATCAAACATACTGAATTGGTTACATATTGTTTATTGAAAATTATCCAATGTGATTGGATCCAAACTCTAAACAATGTCAGTACATCTATGGGTTCAGATAAGTAAGCCTAAAGCCCATTCAATTTCAGGCATTTGGTGGTGTGGGCGAATGATCAGTAGGTTTGACATTCATTTTCATTTGATTTCTGAGATCAAAACTCATCACCATATAGATCTGGCTTCCCTGGTAGCTCAGTGGTGAAGAATCCACTTGCCAATGCAAGAAATGCATTTGATCTCTGGGTCTGGAAGATCCCCTGGAGAAGGAAATGGCAACCTACTACAGTATTTTTGCCTGGAAAATCCCATGGACAGAGGAAACTGGTGGACCACTGTCCATGGGATTGCAGAGAGTCTGACAAGACTTAGCAACTAAGCAACAACAACAACATAGAGATCTGTGGATTGATTTGATAGAATCAGGTAACAGAAGGTAGCATGCTACCTGAAGACTGAAATTTGGGGGTGATAAAATACTTTTAGCTTCTTTAAAACCATGGAGAATCATGCTGGCGCTCTTAGTGTAGGTAGCAGAACAAGCATATTTCCCACTGGGCTATTGGTTAAATGGTTTTATATATGATATAAGTAGTAGTGTTAGTCACTCAGTCATATTCAGCTCTTTGCAATCCCAGGGACTGTGGCCTGCCAGGCTCCTCTGTCCATAGGATTTTCCAGGCAAGAATACTGGAGTGGGTTGCCATTTCCTCCTCCAGGGGATCTTCCTGACTCATGGATCAAACCCACATCTCTCACTTCTTCTGCATTGGCAGGCAAGTTCTGTACCACTAGCCCACGATGTACAAGAGACAAATGGAAAAGCAAATGTTTTATTCAAGTTTGAAATCTCAGAACTCCTCGGGTCACCACCATCTTCAAATATTGTTTTCTCAATGACTTTGGGCCAATTACTTAGTCTCTATACCTCAGCTTCTCAGTTGATGAAAAGGAAACTGTTACAGTGCGATTAATTTATCTCCTGAGGGGGTTGTTTATATTAATTAACTGCTATTAAGAGCTTTGAAGATGAGAAGTGCTAACTGCTTATGCCATGATTAGCCATGGAAGAGTGGAATATGATAACTACTTCACTAGATAAATGACTAAACCTGATATGCACAAACTGTGAAATCTGGGGGAGGAGTAAAGACCTAGGGCAACAAGACAGCTGAGAAATCAGTCTCATCAAAAACTATATTAGTTACACTTGAGTCTTGGTTTAACGTTTCAACTGCCTTCTGAAATGTATGTTTGCAATGTCACAGCACTAGCACCACATTTTGCTTTGTCACTACCCATAGTGATATTTTTTTCCTGGACATATTTTCTCCATAAACCCAGCTAATCTACCTTGACTCATATTCTAAAAAGTTATCAATTATTCTCAGTTACCCTTTGCATGTGCATTTACATACACCTACAGACAACACACGAACGATCGTGGTTGACAGGGCAGAACATTCTGCTTTTTATCTGTATTATTTGAAGCAAACCAAACACATTAGTGGAATATAGATGGCCACTGCTTTGAGCCAGTGAATATTTAAGGATATTAATTTACTTCCTCTAATAGTGTTTAAGACACTTAAAAAAATAAACATATAGAAGAGAATAAAATATCAGACTTTAAGTTTGAGCTCTTGTTGACGGCTGTTTTACAGTTGAGGGTATCATTTCTTATCTAGCTATGAGGTCATATTTTTGCAGAGTTCATTAGAATTTACCTTTAATTTTATAGCAAACTATAACTGCAAAACCAGCACGTCCTGGTCAGCATTTATTGCACTGGCATATTTATTTCACATATTAAAACTAAAGCGACAAGGTCTCTCCAAAGTTTTTTGAATTAGGATTCTTGGTAAAGATTTAATGTGATATTTCATTCATGATACCATTCTGGGAACCTCTGCTATCATTCGTATGATTCACAGATAATGTGCAGTTCCATTTTGTTTTGAGATACTTCACAGACTTAAACATTTTTTTTTTAGTTTTTGTTTCTATGTTTTTTATGTATGTGCATTTTTATTTTTTTAAAAAAGTTTTAGGGCAGACTCCATTAAGAAGGAAAATACATACTTTATATTGCAATTTGGTCCTTAAGACTTTTATTTGGAGTGGAATATGAGAAAGAACAAATTTAAATTAATTCTCATTTCAAAAGCAACCACTGAATAGTTAATATTCAAGCTTAAGAGGTGCTAAGTAGTGAAAAGAATGCCAGATTTAGAGGTAGAAAGCCTGATTTTACATCCTCTGAAACTTTCATGGCAGTGCAACTCTGACAAATCATGCAACCTCAGTATTTCCATTTATAAACTGAGAATAATAATACCTTCCTTATAGATTTACTCTAAGGATTAAATGACCAGTGTTTATGACAGAGTCCCTGTTATCTGGTAGCCACTACACACCTAGTTTTTATAGCAAACAATTTTATAGTTTGCTGTAAAATTAAAGGTAAATTCTAATGAACTGTGAAAAAATATGACCTTTATTTATCCTCTTTGGTCAGTAGAATCCACTAGAGATCCCTGCCAAAGTGCCGTTACAGAGTTTCTAAAAGCTCAGGTTTGCATCACTTCTATGTTTCTAAGAATAGTTCATTCCTGAATAATTTCCACAACTATAACATGCTTATAGTTTTTTGTGCTGTGAATCATAACATTCATATTAAAAGTAAATTTGTTTTTAAAGAGTTTAATCTTAAGAGGAAAAAAGGTCATTGCAGATGTTCCTCTGGCTGAGAAAGATTTCAGTGATACAAAATCTGATTGGGTATTTTATTATTGCTTTTTTAACAATGGTAAGTTTTAAAAAAAAAGATAAGGTTGCAGAATGGTGAGCTGAGGGTATGACTGTATGATGTGGGTTTGTTTCATGACTTAAACTTTTACATTTAATTTGTGTTTCTCTGAATCCATCGTTTTCAGGCTCCAGCTACTATTTCAAGGAAGAAAACACCAGCCCTTTAGAACAAATGACAAGGAAATCCTTCTCTAACCTTCAAAAGAGAGAGAAAGGAATGGGGAAGTGCATAAACCTAACAGAGGAATAAGTCTTTCTGGAATACAAGCTCAAATAAATATTTGAACAGGAATGGTATCCTCGTGTGTGTGGTGAAAAGTCAGTCCGTTTCAGGCAGCACATTTTGGCAGCCTGACCTGTTGACTTTATCACCTTGGGATCACTGGGCTTTCAGACGCCTTCCAGCGGGCATCACCCCCCCTCCCCCCCCCCGCATGCGCACACTCATACCCCAGTGGGGAGGCGGCAGGCCAAGGCCTGTGAATGACGCTCAGGAGCATCGCAGGAGCCCAGCCCTCCCTTGCCCAGACACATTTCTTGAACCTCCCTCTTCAACTCTCCAACCTGGTTTTGAATCACTCTCCATCAAATGCCATTTTAGATGCCTCTATTATTAATATTGGTTTTTGGTAGCTCAGATGTTAAAGAATCTTCCTGCAATACAGAAGACCTGGACTTGATCCTGGTTGGGAAGATCCCCTGGAGGAGAAAATGGCAACTCACTCCAGCATTCTTTCCTGGAGAATCCCATGGACAGAGGAGCCTGGTGGGCTATAGTCCATGGGGTCGCAAGAGTCAGACACGACAGAACAGCTAACACACCTACATTATTAATCCATCTTTGGAAGTCAGAATTCTCTTCAGAGAGAATTGACAATATTTCTTCACCAGATTGAATTCTGCTTTCCTCATTTTAGTTTTATGCTAAAACTCCACAGATTTGGATTGAGAGAAAAGGAAAGAGGCCATTTCAAGTTTTTGAGAGTTTGGATTGCAGGCTATATGGAAAAGAAGAGTGGACTGACTGCCTGGTAAGTATAGATCTTTAGCAAGTTCCATCATATTCTTCATGGGGCAGGTTAAAATGCCATTTTAGAGATAACTTAACAATCACAAAAGCCTCTTGATGAAAGTGAAAGAGGAGAGTGAAAATGTTGGCTTAAAGCTCAACATTCAGAAAATGAAGATCATGGCATCTGGTCCCATCACTTCATGGCAAATAGATGGGAAAATAGTGGAAACAGTGACAGACTTTGTTTTTTTGGGCTCCAAAATCACTGCAGATGGTGACTGCAGCCATGAAATTAAAAGGCACTTGCTCCTTCGAAGAAAAGTTATGACCAACCTAGACAGCATATTAAAAAGCAGAGATATTACTTTGCCAACAAAGGGTGGCTCAGACAGTAAAGTGTCTGCCTGCAATGTGGGAGACATGGGTTCGACCCCTGGGTCGGGAAGATCCTCTGGAGAAGGAAATGGCAGCCCACTCCAATACTCTGGCCTGGAAAATCCCATGGTCAGAGGAGCCTGGTAGGCTACAGTCCATGGGGTCGCAAAGAGTCAGACACAACTGAGTGACTTCACTTTCACTTTCAACAAAGGTCCGTCTAGTCAAAGCTATGATTTTTCCAGTGGTCATGTATGGTTGTGAGAGTTGGACTATAAAGAAACTGAGCACTGAAGAACTGCTGATTTTGAACTGTGGTGTTGGAGAAAACTCTTTAGAGTCCCTTGGACTGCAAGGAGATCCAAGGAGATCCAAGGACTGCAAGAAGTCCATCCTAAAGGAAATCAGTCCTGAATATTCATTGGAAGGACTGATGGTGAAGCTGAAACTCCAATACCTTGGCCACCTGATGCAAAGAACTGACTCATTTGAAAAGACCCTGATGCTGGGAAAGATTGAAGGCAGGAGGAGAAGGGGACAACAGAGGATGAGATGGTTGGATGGCATCATCAACTCAATGGACATGAGTTTGAGTGAACTCCAAGAGTTGGTGATGGACAGTGAGGCCTGGCGTGCTACAGTCCATGGGGTCACAAAGGGTCAGACATGACTGAGTGACTGAACTGAACTAACAGTCACAAAGGTGGACACTGCCAATCAGGTTGCCCTCTGATTGGTTGGTGAGTTTAAGAAGGAGGGAGGTAGTTTCAGGAGATGATTTCTGAAGGCAGAAGATTCTGCTTGGTACCCAGGATGAAGAGTCCCACCACCAGTGGCCCCACTACCATGATCTGATACGACAAATGCCCAAAAATTACCTTAAAAAATGTCATTATACTCTCATATGAAATAAAAATGCCAGAAACAAATTACTGTCTAAATGGGAACCATCTGCTGTTTATAGGTACTTTTAGATATTTGCAATGTTTTCAGCAAATAGTTTTGGCTGCTTTTTGAAAGTCACTCTACAATGAAAATGTTTATGTTGTATGTCTCTCTTTAGCTCACCTCCCTCAGCCTTTTAACTTTTAATAATTCTAATTATTATTTTTTTAAATAAAAGTAACAAATCACTGTGTATTATTCACACTTTGATCTGCGTGCTTTCCTGAACTGAATCGCTATACTCAACATATACTTTATTCTTCCAGGTTAACTTTGGGAAAGTTTATTTTCAATGGTCAAGAGTTTTAAAAATAGTGAGTACAATGTTTATACTAATAACCAGTACTCAGGTAATTAGTCAGAGTAAAGGTTGGATAAATAACCGATTTTAATATGAGAAGAATAGTTTTATTCTTGCAAGGCATTCACCCAAATTTGCAAAACTAGGATCTAATGAGTCTGTCCTTGACTTCATGGATGAATTGTGAACTTTCTCTCAGGTTGATGGGATTATATGAGAGAACATCTGTAAAGTGCTGAACTAGAGTCTGGCACACAGGAAACACAAAAGGCTTCCCAGGTGTCTCAGTGGTAAACAATCCCCCTGCCAGGTAGGAGATGTGGGCTCAATCCCTGGGTCGGGAAGATCCCCTGGTGGAAGAAATGGCAACCCACTCCAGTATTTTTGCCTGGGAAATGCCATGGACAGAGAAACCTGGCAGGATACAGTCACACACAGAGTCACACAAATGAGGTCACAAAGAGTCGGGCACAACAACAACAAATAAAAACAGTTATAGCAGTGTTAAAACAATCCTCTGGGTTTCATTCTGATCAAAAAGAGGGAGAAGTTGAAGACGGTGTCAACCACTGCCTCCGTAGCTTTTTTGCTGTGTTCCAGTGTGTGATGCACATTACTCTGGAACTGCTTGGATCGCTATGGAAAGTTCTCCCTCCTTACTACTCACATTTACTGTGGAGGGATGGTCCAACGCAGTACTTCTCAGAGGCCATTGACTTGCCTTGTTCACCAACCATATGACAGTAAGAATAATGTGAGCTTAAAGGCTTCCCCGGTGGCTCAGTGGTAAAGAATCTGCCTGGCAATGCAGGAGACATGGCAGATTCAGGTTCAATCCCTGGGTAGGTAAGATCCCCTAGAGGAGGAAATGGCAACCCATTCCAGTATTCTCCCCTGGAGAATCCCATGGACAGAGGAGCTTGGTCGGCTCCTGTCCACCAAGCTTGGTGGGTTGCAAATGACTGAGCAACTGAGCATGCACGCATTGACAGAAGGGTGAATTCTGGGGGTATGCCATCATTTTGGTCCCCCCCAAATCCAGAGCAGTCTTGCTGACATCTTCCCTCCATCCAGGCTTAAGGGTTTCCCAGGATATTGTCATGGTTCACAGCTCACTTCACTTCCCTGACTCTCCTCTTAAGAACCACAGCTTCCAGTGGTTGCCCTAGACTGGCAGATGGGCTGAACTCGGAAATGATGTTTTACAAGAAGGCAGTTCTTGCTGTGGCTGGGTTTATATTACAGAAGCTTCATTGGGGAGGCACATTGTTCAAACGTGTGTTGGAAGGAATAGGGAGGGGAGGCAGTAATACGGCTGCCCAGCCTGAAGCTGGCCCGTATCCTAGACTGTCAATAACTTTTCCAAAAGTGGGCTCCAATAGCCAACAACCTCAAGCTGACCTTGAGGACTTAGCAGCAATGTCAGGTCCCATCAGGGTCTGAAACATCTCCAGAGGCATTTGGTCTGCAAACTCAGTACACTTTACATCCACCTTACATTTGCGGCCATTCTGATTTTAGGAAACAGCAAACTGTGAAATTCCACCACCCCTATGTCAAGGTCTTAGGAAGCCAGATGCCCCCAACAGTCTCTTTTCAGAGAAGAGCAGCAAGAGAACCAACTGTCATCTTATGTTTGGTTTCTGTCTTCATGGGTTGCTATAGGGCAGGCGTAGGTGAGTGTGTGTGGAATGGGGTTGCAAACGGGGAGTGGGGGTGGGAGAACAGGGATTAGACATGGAGAAAATGAGCTTAAATGGAGAGCATGGATTTCATGACTATAAACTAAGACCAGTGACCTAGGGGAGACTGATATTGCAGCCTTCCAGAGGAGTATTCAGCATCCTGGCTACAGCCTCAGGCTGAGGCTGAGAACATGTTGGAAGGTATGACTTTCCCACCCCTCTTCCTGAACCTTCTTTCCTTCCTGCCTCACTTCCTCCATTTCCACCATTCTATTTCTTTTGTGACTTTAAAAAGACGAAAGATATGTACCAGGCTGTTAATACTGACTAGTCTAGGAGGGAGTGGGCAGGATATTATTCACTTTAAAATCTCTGTATATTTTTGGATTATATTGCTTGTTGCTATAAGCACTTTTTACTTTTGAAATGAAAAATAAAAAGTTGATAAACACATTTTCTTTTCCCTACTGCTCCTCTCCCCCAAGTCTTCTGGTTCCTTCCATTCCAACCCAGTAAAAATTTCTATTTCCCAAATACTTGCCTCCTCAGCAAGATAATGATCAAATGAGTTGGTTAAAATAATTCCACTAATATATGTGTGAGAAGTATTGTTGGGTGATGTTGACATTGATGATTACCCAAAAAGTGGCTGCAGGGCATTTGAAGAGCAGTTGGCCTGGGTGGTAATCCTGCTATCACTGTTAGCTTCATTCAGGACTTTGAGCATGTTATTTCAAATGCCTGTGTCTTGGCCCCAATTCTTCATCTTACATGCAAAACTAAGAAAATAATACTACCGCTTTTGCTAACCTCCTAAGACTCTGAAAGTTTTCAAAACTTTCAAAATCTACTTAGAATGTAATTGCTCACTACATTTTCTCCTAGATCTGATGGCTATGGTGGTGGTGGCAATGATGTGCAGGAAGATGGCGAGAAGGGAATACCATTTTTTCCCCCCAAAGGGGCAAAGATATGTCCCCATTGACCTAGATATCATGACTGTTTTTTCTTAAGTGGATATGCATGTTCAAGAAGTACCTTGCAGTTTGTACCCACTAAAACCTAAAACACAAATTACTTTGCTTTGTATTCTTTATAGACTGATATGACCTAAAGATGGTTCTTTTAGTATAATTCCACTTTCTGTAGAACACTATGATGGAGAATTGGCCTTCTCAAGAACACTCTTTCTTTGTCAAACCAAGTACCTACTTTGTCCTTTGACTCTACTGTTCTTGTACTGGGCTCTTAAAATGAGAGAAAATCAATTGCTCATTTAAAACGTGAAATGAGAATAAAATTTCAGTCACCAGCAAAGTCTTTATTATTTTTAAAAGCAATGGATAAAACAAGGGAAATTAAATCATAACCTTTACCTGAACCAGTTCCTTTTTTTTTTTTTTTTAAACTTTATTCCCCTCATAGGAAAATAATTCATCCAGCCTGACTGTGTTCATTACCACATAGCTGGCATGGTTGTCTCACGCAAGCACCAAGAAGATATGAAACTAAATCAACAGACCCTGATTTGTAGGCTCAACCAAGTATAAACTAGCCACTGGAAAATCAAGTTGAAAACCTAGGACAAATATATGAAAGGGACAAGCCACAGCTTGCAGGAAAGAAAATGTTTGCAGAAAACTCCAGTGCTACAGGTTTATCTAAGGTGTGGTCTCAAGTAAGCTGTAGTAATTACCCAGGATACCACATTTAGTGGCTGAAAACTGAGGTGTTTCATGGACTTAACCCTTTCATCCCACCCCCAGACAAATTCTTAGAAGAAATTACAGTTTAGCCAGGTTAGATTAAACTACAGAAATTGTTTTCATTGTAACCAAAATTGTTTTTAATTTATTTCTACCACTGTCTGCCAAAGATATCTCTTAATCATGGCTTTTAGGGTCTTCTTTCTAAATATAGAATTATGAATGGATAGGCCTTCTTGTAGGAGAAGGCAATGGCACCCCACTCCAGTACTCTTGCCTGGAAAATCACATGGAGGGAAGAACCTGGTAGGCTGCAGTCCATGGGGTCACTAAGAGTTGGACACAACTGAGCGACTTCACTTTCACTTTTCACTTTCATGCTTTGGAGAAGGAAACGGCAACCCACTCCAGTGTTCTTGCCTGGAGACTCCCAGGGACGGGGGAGCCTGGTGGGCTGCCATCTGTGGAGTCGCACAGAGTTGGACACGACTGAAGTGACTTAGCAGCAGCAGCAGGCCTTCTTGTATATTTGTGTCATTTCCTGTCCTAGTCCTAAAATCAGTCATTTCTCCAAGGAGCCCTGGTTCCTTTAATGGAAAAGTGGTATTACAACTCAAGATCTGGGGACTTCCCTGGTGGTCCAGTGACTGAGGATCCATGCTCCCAATGCAGGGAGCCCAGGTTCAATCCCTGGTCAGGGAACTAGATACCACGTGCTGCAACTAAAGATCTCACATGATTCAACTAAGACCCAACACAGCCAAATAAATATTTAAAAAGAAAAAAATCAAGATATGAGTACTAGTGTTCTCATTGCTTCTGGAGTGTAATTGCTTCTAGGTCCTCTCAGTGGATAGAATGAGGAAATGTGTCTATACTAACCTATGGATACATGTATCTGTAATTATTTCTGTATATATCCATCTATATCTTTGTGTGCTGAAGATAAGTTTATACTGATGTCTCTGAATCCTACCAGTACCACATGATTCTTTCTAGCTTTTCCTCTTTGTTTATTTGTAACTTCCTACTCCATCTATGAGAAATCTGGTCCCCATCATGCACTAAGCATTTACTTATTTATTCAGTCTTAGTATACAAGTATAGCAATTTCAGAATTAACAAACATTCCCATGGTTATTGCAACAGTCTACCATTTATTCATGAATACTTCTTGCTGAGAACTTCACTGAGACATGCAACTGCTATGATATACTTCATACATCTACCTCTCATAAAAAAATTCTTTCACATGTACAGCCTTATTTTAATCTCCCAAGACCCTGTGATGTGGTCATGAGATAATGCTGGTGGTGAGAAATTGAGGTTCAGAGAAATTAAATAATGTGTATCAGATAACACAGTTTACCAGTGGTAGATGGGATTCTTCTCTTAGCCACTAGATCTCCCTGGGGATGAGCAAAGGTATCTTGAATTCATGGGGTACCAGTAAGAATGGTACCGATAGAGTGAAGCCAGACACAGTAACCAGGGCCCTAAGGCACCCTCTCCCCTCAACACTCACAGAGACAACCTCACCCACTCATCTGGAAGGACCCTTGTCACTAGGACAGAATGAGCATGACTATAAAGAGTAAATTCATGTCTTTGATATAATTCATCTCCCAATAGTGGCAAATATGTTTATGATCAGAAAAGAAATAACTGTAAAAAATTCCATGTCTCTTAGCCATTATCACTGGGAATCACTCCAGAGCAATTCTCCATAAATGCGCACAACTTAGCCATCTTCTCTTCTAGGCAGATGAGAGAGTATAAGCTGGGCCCGGATGATCACTTTAGGGGGCTGTCACAAGGGAGATTTGTGCAGAAAGGGCATGGAGATATCAAGTGATCTCAAGGGGGCTTTACTTTCAAGGACTGTATGTGAGCTCTTTTGTCTGGAGAGCAGCATCAGGGAGTAGTAACTGGGGGGATGTTGCCTGGAGGTATATGTTCAGATACGTGTCATGATAGATTATCTTGTCAAGCACATTGATTAATAAATATGACTTTGTTCAGACTCCCAATATGTAAGTAGTTGAATGATATTTTATCGACTCCATTATGCATGCGTTTTCTTTAAAAGCTCCGTTTGCAAATTAAAATGGTATTCTTCTAACTTACAAAACACCCATTGCCCTCCACCATCAATGCCTTTAAATACGTTTTAAAATATTATATGTTAATACATTTAGAAGGATTCCCTGGGGCATCTAGGCTTGGTTCAGAGTTGTTGAGGTCTTGACGAAGGTTGGATAGTTGACTTTGACCGAAATAAGCTGCTTAGTTTCTTGAGTAGCCTTCTTTGGTTTTCTTCAAGTGATATGAATGGTCATTATTTACCTGCTAGAAGTGGCTGTAATGAGAGAAACTGGAATAATATAATTACACATTGTATTCTATTAACTACGCATATATCCCAAATTTCTTTGGTAGAGGCAGGAAGGTTGGGATTGGAGTTAAAGGAGAAAGATGAGAAAGAAGATGAAGAATTGCTGTTTGTCTCTGAGTCTTGAAATATTAGCTATCTATTGCTGCAAAACAAATTGCTCCCCGCCCAAATTTAGCAGCTTGAAATGATACATATTTATATCAGATTATCTGTGAGTCCAGAATTCAGGAACAGTGAATCTGGTTGGTCTCTTATGAGGTTGTAGCCAAGATGTTGGCCAGGACTGCTGTCATCTGAAGGACTGATTGGGGCTGGAGAATCTGCTTTGAAGACTGCTCACTTCCATGGCTTATATGTTGGACTGGGCTGGTGGCAGGTGGCCTCAATTCCTCCCATGCAATTCATAGGCTCAAGTGTCCTTACTAAGCAGCAACTGGTTTCCTTTAGTGTGGGTAATTCAAGAATGTGAGGCAGAACCTAAATATCTTTATGATCTGGCCTCACAAGTTACACTCATCATTTTTCCATCATTCCATTGGTTATACATATCAGCACGCAGTAGTGGTGGAGGAGACCATACCAGGAGGGGATTCTAGGAGCCTTATCTCACTTCGTTTCTCCATTTATAAGTGAAAGGTAACATTTGCCCAGTTTGTCTCATGATGTTATTGTGAGACTCACATGGCACAGTGTATATAAACCCAGACATGAAAGAACATAGAAATATAATTCGTAAGTGTCATTTTAAAATTATTTTGAGGAAAATATTTCCTGGGCACCTGCCATATCCCATGCCCTGGGAAACAGTAGTGAGCAAGATGGATATGGTCCTGCCTTTAGACTTTATTTTCTAGTAGAAAAAAAAATGAAAAGAGGCCATAAAAAGTAGAAGAACAAACAACAAATAATTATGAAATTGTTTTGTTTCCATGTAAGAAGAAACAGCATCCTCTGATGGAAAGAAATAGGTGCTGAAGCTAATAGGAGGATTATGAAATGCCCTCTCAGCATTCAACTTATCAGGGGAGATCTGAAGAACAAGATGGACAGTCACATGATGAGACTCAGACCACAACTGGACCAGGGATCCCTGCTGAACAGTTTGGTGGAGCTCCTAGGCTGAACTCCGCAAAACAACAAATTGTAAAAGCCCGAAGGAGCACGGCTAGCCTGTGATGCCTACTGTTAGTCATTGTCTCAGGCATTGTAATTATAAAGTGTGTTCATTGTGCTTCCCATTCAGGGGAAGTTATCTATTGACCGTCAGCTAGAGGTGCGGCAGCTGAAAGAAGCAACTGGAGAGATAGTATTTGCAGGGCTTAAGATGCATCTGAGGATCCAAAAAGCCTCCCCCCAACCTCCTCTCACTGCCCCAGACCCCCCCAACTCCTCCCCACCCCCCGCTCCACAATGTGGTAGCCTTGGAGTTTGCCAAAAAAAGAAATCAAGCCCTGAGCAGGGGTATTGAAGAGAAAACAATGGAGGATTATCTGCTCCTCTCACTTCTGTTCCAGGTCTTCATGGAACCAGCTGAGGATTGGGTGAAGGAGATTAGAAGATGGGAAATGGAAATTAAACTTGATGGCTAGCTTCCTGGCTATCTATTCCAGGTCAGCCTCTTTCCTAGATTTTTGTGTCACTCCGTACCTTTAAAAACTCTTTCAGATCCAACAGAATCACTAGACACAGGGCAGGCTTACCCTAATTGTGTTCGTTTCTTGGTTTGTTTTTAGTTAATTAAAAAAAAAAATGCTCTTCCTTTAATTACTTCATTATTTTTGGCTCAGAGCAATAGAAACCATTCTTCCAATATTCAGTCTCTCTAAGTAAGCATAGACCCTGAATGGAGAGAGGTAAGCCACCCTTAGTTTGTGGGAGAGTAAAAGATACAGTAAAGTATCTCCATCAAATCCTAGCTCAGAATCCTTTTGTCTGAAGTCTAGCAGAAGTGTCCTTTACACGAGAGGGCTTTACAAACAGATCGCTGAAAGCAGAGACATTTTGGGGTCCCCCGTGAATGTGTATCCCTTCCCATTCACCCCACCTGTATCAGAACAAGCAGAAGGATAATACAATACAACACCTGAGCAGCTGGCACAGGCACGTTTAGGCCCACAGAGGCTTTAAAAGGAAACCCAGAAGCCCGCAAACTCCCCCAAACAATTTTGCTTTAAATATGGTTTTTATGTTAATCTCCATCACAATAGATGATCAGAATCAAAGGAGCGCCCTATGGAAAATTACTGTAAAGCACAACGCGCGCGACAGGGTGCTTCTTGGCCAAGAAACATACTTGACAAATTGCTGCAGGATCATGCTGGATGAAGCCTCATTGTGGTTATTAGATGTATGACTTAGGGCCACGTACCTCTTTTGATCTAGCCCACTGCTGCCAGTGTTTGCAAACAGAAACCCAGGTTACTACCGCATCCATCCCAGAGCTCACTCTCTCCAGAACTCTGGCAGTCCAGCACTGTGGTTCTAGCCATGGACATTGACGTCAAATGGATCGGAATCTTAGCTTTGGTGTTTCCTGTCTTTAGAATCTTGGGCAATTTGTATCTGTCTGAGACTCTGTTTTTTTAATACTGATTTTTAAATTAGGTGATATACATAGTCATTCTTTAAATTCAGAGTATATATGTAGACAGAAATAAGATAGCAATGTATCTCAGTCGATACAAACCACATAGTTCTCTTTTTTTGTATTTTATATTTGAGTATAGTTGATTAAAAGTGCTGTGTTAGTTTTAGGCCTACAGCAAAGTGATTCAGTTATGTATATACATATATCTATTCTTTTTCAAATTCCATTCCCATTTAGGTTATTACAGAATATTAAGCAGAGTTCCTTCGGCTATACAGTAGGTCCTTGTTTAATTATTTTCAATATAGCAACTTGTACATGTCAGAGACTCTCTTTCCAATGGGAATAAAAATAATATGTACTTTCTAAGCTCATTGAGGATTCAATAAGATACTGTTAAGAACACATCTTCCATAGCAAGTGCTCAGAAAATATTTGTTATTATTAATCAGACTTCCCAGGTAGTGCAGTGGTAAAGAATCTGCCTGTGAATTCACGAGACTCAGAGATGCGGTTTTGATTTCTGGATGGGGGAGATCCCCTGGAGAAGAAAATGTCAACTCACTCCAGTATTCTTGCCTGAGAAAATCTCACGAACAGAGGAGCCTGGTAGGCTACAGTCCAAATGATTGCAAAGAGTCAGGCACAACTGAGTGACCGAGCACAGCAATGCTCACCTTTCTACATTTCAGAGTCAGTTACGGCTTATGGGCAAGGTCTTCCCTGTAGCTCAAATGGTAGAGAATCTGCCTGCAATGCAGGAGACCTGGGTTTGACCCCTGGGTCAGGAAGTTCATCTGGAGAAGGGAATGGCAATCCACTCCAATATTCTTGCCTGGAGAATCCCATGGACAGAGGAGCCTGGAGGGCTTCTGTCCATGGGACCACAAAGAGCTGGACACAACTGAGTGACTAACAATACCACTACTACTATGGCTTGTGGACAGGTAGAGGCTACATCCATTATCAGTTGCATCTCTAACATTCTTTCTCTATATGGCTTTCATGGTTTTCTTTTTGCAGCTATTAATAACAAATCTAGCCAGCATGAGACTCTAGTATGGCCTCAAACCTGTTCTCTATAAGCCAGAGTTCTGGGATCATACTGCTACTGTGCATTTAGGCCTCAATAATGCTGTTAATGCATGAACATGGATCAATGCTGAAGTTAAGTTCCAAGAGTTCCAGTTTAGTGAAATGTTTTTCAGGCAACTAGTATACACTTTGGAGAAGTCATTTCAGCCATATAACAATCTTCCTATGAGCCATTGTACTGGTTTGGGTATCCCTTTTAGTAACATTAGCTAAAGGTTTTGTATTATTTAAAATTCACTTTAGAAGATCTGGGAATAGTTGAACTGATTGGAAAAAGGCAGTGGGCACTTCAAGTTCAACGTAAATTTTCAATGTGGTTTAAACAAATTAAAGTCCTCTTTAACTCACAGTACTTAATATGAAAAGCATCCAGACTAACACAATAGGTCACACTTAAATGATTCTCTCCTTAAGAATTAAACTGTCTTTGCACCATGCATTGGTGGCAGAAGATAATAAGATGCAGCTCCCTTAACCGAATCTTTCTTAAAGGAACTGACCAGGTAAAAGAATGGAGTTACTGTGCATGAAAAAAGAAAAATACAAAAATAATTTGGCCTGTTAAAAGAATCAATTTTTCTGTGTACTGGAGCAAGACGCTAACAAGCATGACAGTGAGCCCTTAGGCTATTGAAACACTGTAAAGTCTTTGCTTCAGCATGGAAGGCATCCGTGGACGAGGTTTCAGCGCGTGGTGAGCCTAGCTGCCCAGGTCTGAATTCATAAAGAGTTTCAGATAGGATATGTCTGTGACTACCGGGCGATGGGATTAGTTACAAGATTGTATGCATGGGGGAGGTGAGATTAATAGGATATTGAGGATTTAACCCTCTAGAGAAACGGAATATTACATCTGTCTGAGTCTGCCAACCACCACTGAACCCTTCCCTATAGCTCAACTTTGGTGTTTGTATAAAGTGGTCACTTTTGTTAGTACTGGCATAGAAAGGGCAGAAGACTAAATGAGGTTAAGACATTCAATTTCTTCTGAATAAGACAGTAGCAGGTGAAGATGGAGTTGGGAAGAGGCTTCATTTTTATAGTGAGATTGCATAAAGCTGCCTGAAAAGTTCTGTCATATTCTTTTCGAATAGGCCTTTTAAGTTCTTCATAAATTTGAAATTCTTTCATCCCAGCAAGTGAAATACAGCTCTAAGTTTCCACTGACTGTATGAGAGACACTGTTCTTTACATCCATTTTCTTATTCAGTGTTCATAGTAACCCCCTGAGGCATGGCTAGGTATTTCCAATTAAGAAACCCACAAACTAAGGCTCAGAGAGTAAGTAACAAGGCCAAGTTCACAGAGTGGAACTATGTGGAACTTGTAAGTGGAAAAGTGGGGATTTGAACCCAGGTCTTTCTGTCCAATTCTAAGATGTTTTTATGATGCCCCTAAGTGTCATGTGATCATCTTTGCTTCCATTTGGGCTTCCTTGTCCCATGGGGAACAGCAGGACCTCCACCCCCACACACAGAAGGCCAGGGGACAAGTCCTAAGTCACTCCTCTAGGGAGAGGGCTTTTTCATGTTAGAACTCTATTCAATTTCAAGAGCTAAAGGGTGCCTATTTTTTGTGTTTTGAAATATTAATCATAAATGTACTTATGGAGACACAGAATAAAATATTTTAAATTGGAGCTATCAGACAGTACTGAATGCTGGTCACCCTAGTTACAAGACACACAACACAAAAAAATGGTACTGCAGTCCCTGGGCCCTGACACAGCTGCCTAACTGGGATGGGTGGTTAAGGGTATTCTGACCATCTTGATGACTCTCTCCTTTTATACAGCAAAAGAATGTAAGCATCACTTAAAACACCAATATGAGAACAAGTGACTCTGATCTTTAGTCAATCTCTATCTACCCTCTGGGCTTCCCAGGTGGCGTTAGTGGGAACCCACCTGCCAATGCAGAAAACATAAAAGATGTGGGTTGGATCGCTGGGTCGAGAAGATCCCCTGGAGGAGGGCACGGCAACCCACTCCAGTATTCTTTTCAGGGTGATCCCATGAATAAAGGAGCCTGGGCTACAGTCCATAGGGTCCCACAGAGCTAGACATGACTGAAGTGACTTAGCAGGCATGCATGTGCATCTGCCCTCCAAGACCTTTTGACAGGTTGAGGTAATCCTCTGGCCTCTTGAAGAATGTTGAGATTGGTGTTAATGGCAATGTGTGAGAGAAACCTGGTAATGGGAAAATGCTAACACACACACACACACATGCACACACACACACACACGCATGCATGTACACACAATGAACAATGTGAGCAGAACAGAGAAAGTGCTAGAGCCACAAGGTGACCACAGTTGCTGAAAACGTGCTGTCTCTAGCTCCTCTGCATCACCACCTACGGTCTCTCTGCTCTCCGGGCAAAGCTCTCCCATTCCCCATTCCTGGATGAAACATCCTGGAAACCCGTTCTACCTGATTTGGTTAGCTAGCTCCATCTGAAAACATAAATTCCTGCCAAGGCTATTTTATTTTCTGCTTTTACTTCTACTTTTATTGACATACAACTGACATAACAAGGCTGTATAAGTTTGAGATGTACAGCATAATGATTTGCCTACATACATCATGAAATGATTATCACAATAAGATTAGTGAACATTCATCATCTCATAGAGATACAAAGGCCAAGAAATAGAATTTTTCCTTGTGAATAGAACTCTCTGAATAACTTTCGTATGTAACATCACATACAACAGTATTAATTATATTTATCATGCTGTACATCACATCCCTTGTACTTCTTTATCTTATAACTGGAAGTTTGTGTCTTTTGACTGCCCTCATTTCTTCACTCCTGCTTCTGATGAACACAAATTAGATCTCCTTTTCTATGAGTTTGTTTTTGAGACATCAATGACCTACCACACTATGTTAGTTCCTGTTAAACTATATAATGATTTGATATTTCTAGACATTTCAAAATGATTACCACAGTAAGCTTAGTTACAATATGTCAGCATGCTAAGATATTGCACAGTTATTGACTATATTCCCCACACTGTACATTTCATACCTGTGACTCATTTATTTTGCAACTGGAAGTTTGTGCTTAATCTTCCTTACCTATGTCTTTCCTCCCTCCACCCCCTTCCCTCTCTGCCAAAGATATTTTAAATCCAAGTTCAAGTGGCCCCAAAGTCACATCACAAAAAGAATGTATGAAAGCATATGTTTATTTTAAAATCTTTCACATACAGGCTGAGTGCCACAAAGCAGAGAAATCAGAGACCAAAGTGAACATGGTTGGGCACAGTTCTTCAACATAACATTTGTTCTGAAAAGCACAGATAATTATGAGAAGAGTCTAGACAGGGATAATGACCTTTTACTTAGACTCGCAAAAAAAGGAGGAGGGAGGGAGGAGAGGAAGGAAGAAGGAAAGAAAGGAAGGGAGGGAGGAAGGGGAAGAAAAATGTTAACATGATAGGTGCCTGGGCCAAGTACTTTCAGCCAATCTACACAAAATGTGTTCTCAGTTAAATCTAGGTTGGCAGCTAAAAATGTGATATCACAGTACATTCAAATGCCTTCAGAATTTGTGAGCTTCATGGCAGAATCTTGGGAGGGAGAAGGAAATTAACCAAAGTTGTTATTGTCATTTACAGAAAGTCAGATGTTAGAGCCCAGCACAAATCTCTCAAAATAGACTGGATTTGCTTAAAAGCAAATGGTTTTTGTTAGGGGTTTATTTTTCTTGTGTCAAAAACATAAAGTTACACTGTAAAAGGAAGTGGTAAAACCTACATCACTCAAAGCATTGGAGATGTATCCACATGTTCCCACATGCTCAACAGCTATTTAAAGTGTGATTCTCATTTTACCTGTTAATCCAATACTTGGAAGTATTCAACAAGGAGCTTAGCCTTTTTCTCAGTTCTGATTTCTGAGCAATTGCAGAGAACACATTCTACTGAGGAAAAAACCCTGAAATGTTTACATTCCAGAATCCATTTTAAGATCAACAGTATTTTATGAGGTTTATTAAAGGTGTTTACCATCAGAATGAAGCACCAATTTCAGTATAAGAACTATGTTCTTTTCAACATAAGAACTACAGATGGAGGTTTGTAACATTGTACAGGAGGCAGTGATCAGACCATTTGCAAGAAAAAGAAGTGCAAAAAGGCAAAATGGCTGTCTGAGGAGGCAATACAAATAGCTGAAAAGAAAAGAAGCAAAAGGCAAAGGAGAAAAGGAATGATATACCCATTTGAATGCAGAGTTTCAAAGCATAGCAAGGAGAGATAAGAAAGCCTTCCCAAGAGATCAATGCAAAGAAATAGAGGAAAACAATAGAATGGTAAAGACTAGACATCTCTTCAAGAAAATTAGAGACACTGAGGGAACATTTCATGCAAAGATGGGCACAACAGAAGCAGAAGATATTAAAAAGAAGTGGCAAGAATACACAGAACTATGCAAAAAAGATCTTCATGACCCAGATAATCACAATGGTGTGATCACTCAGCTAGAGCCAGACATCCTGGAATGTGAAGTCAAGTGGGTCTTGGGAAGCATCACTACGAACAAAGCTAGTGGAGGTGATGGAATTCCAGTTGAGCTATTTCAAATCCTGAAAGATGCTGCTATGAAAGTGCTTCACTCAATACGCCAGCTAATTTGGAAAACTCAGCAGTGGCCACAGAACTGGAAAAGGTCAGTTTTCATTCCAATCCCAAAGAAAGGCAATGCCAAAGAATGCTCAAACTATCACACAATCATGCTAGCAAAGTAATGCTCAAAATTCTCCAAGCCAGGCTTCAACAGTATGTGAACCATGAACTTCCAGATGTCCAAGCTGGATTTAGAAAAGGCAGAGGAACCAGAGATCAAATTGCCAACATCCGTGGATCATTGAAAAAGGAAGAGTTCCAGAAAAATATCTACTTCTGCTCTATTGATGATGCCAAAGCCTTTGACTGTGGATCACAACAAACTGTGGAAAATTCTTAAAGAGATGGGAATACCAGAACATCTGACCTGCCTCCTGCAAAACCTGTATGCATGTCAGGACGCAACAGTTAGAACTGGGCATGGAATAACAGACTGATTCCAAGTCGGGAAAGGAGTACGTCAAGGCTGTATATCGTCACCCTGCTTATTTAACTTATATGCAAAGAACATCATGAGAAATGCTAGGCTGGAGGAAGCACAAGCTGGAATCAAGATTGCAGGGAGAAATATCAATCACCTCAGATATGCAGATGACACCACTCTTATGGCAGAAAGTGAAGAACTAAAGAGCCTCATGATGAAAGTGAAAGAGGAGAGTGAAAAAGTTGGCCTAAAGCTCAACATTCAGAAAACTACGAGCATGGCATCCGGTTCCATCACTTCATGGCAAATAGACGGGGAAACAATGGAAACAGTGACAGAACAGACTTTATTTTGGGGGCTCCAAAATCACTGAAGATGGTGGCTGCAGCTGTGAAATTAAAAGACATTTGCTCCTTGGAAGAAAAGTTATGACCAACCTAGACAGCATATTAAAAAGCAGAGATATTACTTTGGCAACAAGGGTCCATCTAGTCAAAGCTATGGTTTTTCCAGCAGTCATGTATGGCTGTAAAAGTTGGAGTATAGAAAAAGCTGAGCACCGAAGAGTTGATGATTTTGAACTGCGATGTTGGAGAAGACTCTTGAGAGTCCCTTGGACAGCAAGGAAATCCAACCAGTGCATCCTAAAGGGAATCAGTCCTGAATATTCATTGGAAGGACTGATGCCAAAGCTGAAATTCCAATACTTTGGCCACCTGATGCAAAGACCTGACTCATTTGAAAAGACCCTGATGCTGGGAAAGATTGAGAGCAGGAGGAGAAGGGGACAACAGTGATGGTTGGACGGCATCACTAACTCAAGGGACATGAGTTAGAGTAAACTCCAGAAGCTGTTGATGGACAGGGAAGCCTGGTGTGCTGCAGTCCATGATGTTGCAAAGAGTCGGACATGAATGAATGACTGAACTGCACCGAACTTAAGATTTTTCTGAATGACGTTCAGGAAATACCTAATGAATGTATACATTTTATCTATATATTTATGAGAGGCTCTGTGACATATATTAATAAGGAAAGCAGGTTTTCCTAGATTGAACATATGCATAATGGGAAGAGTTCCAAGAATTGAGAAAAAAGCAACTTTGGCCTGAACTTTTCAAGATAACTGGTTCAATTATGTCATTCTTCTCCTGCTGTAATCTCATACAGCTTTAAATTTGAGGGAATAAACAGGTACATTTTCATTGCAGTATAAATAATCTCAAAAGAGAAGTTGAAATCTAATTTTTATGATACCCTTTAAAAAGTTTAAATGTCTTAGAATTTTTAGAATATTTAAACATAAAATGCAATATTAATAACCTCTGAGTATAAGAAGAGGAATAACATTAAGTCACTTTTTATTAAGCCACTTTTAACATTGTATATACACACATACACGGGCTTCTCTGGTGGCTCAGCTGGTGAAGAATCCACTTGCAAAGAGGGAGACCTGGGTTCGATCCCTGGGTTTAGAAGCCCTTGAGGAAGGAAATGGCTACCCACTCCAGTGTTCTGGCCTGGAGAATTCCATGGACTGTATAGTCCAGGGGGTCTCAAAGAGTTGGGCACGACTATGCAACTTTCACTTTCATACACACACATACATGTAATATTTAAGGCAGTATCAGGAGCAGTTATCCTCCAAAATTTGTATACAGGTGAAATTTACTGCTATTGAGGGTCATGGCTGTCCCTTACTTTCTGACTTCCTGAAGCCAAGATTTTAGGACTAGGTGGAGCAAGGGATCATTCCACCTGAAGAAATGGAGGTACCAGGAGGACAGGGCTGAGCTGGCTCTTACATGCTCTTCTACTGACCTGAAAGTGTACATCAGGTCTGTTGAGAGATATCAGTGATACTAAACAAACTGTTAGTCATAATAAAAGGCATTAATTATGCTCCACACGGATGTAGCTCTTAGCATTTCTGTGGGCTTACATTTGTGTTACCTAATTTCTGAATTCAAGTGGCAGTACTCCGCCTTAAATTGTCTACATAGCTACACAACTAAAACATAAAGGAAAAAAATACATTGCCAATTTTCTTGAACCAAATAAACCATCCTAATTGAATTTGAGTATTCTTCTGGTACCATGAAGCACTGGTAAATGGATCATGCTTTTTGCATATCATTTCCTTAAGAGATAAAATAAAGATGGTCATTTCTTCCTATTTAGAGATTTTGTCATGGAAACATACTAAAAAAATCAGCCCTAACCACTTGGGACCAATCTTCCCAAATGGATGTACTGAGCACACTGTTGATTCAGACTGAAGCATTCACTCAGCTTAGCGATCATCTAGCATTATCTCAGTGGATAATGATTTTAATACTTCATAACACTCATTATGGCATTAGTGGTTTCATATTAATAAGATATTAGTTTTGTTATTCAGGGACTCTAATACATGAGAGTAGAAAAAAAAGAAAAACAAACCCAAATCAACCTTAAAGCCTTTGTTACCCAACAGAGTTTTTGTTTGTTATTTATCAAAATGCCTTTCCTTATTGAAACAATTATTTAAGTTTTCCATGATTCTATCTCACTATGCTTAGTGTTAAAAATATGTTAATTCTAAGAGAGTTAACATATTGAGATTTAAAATTTTAATTGAGATTTTGATCCTGGGACTGCCATACTTTGCATCTGGCTAATAGTTGATCCAAAGAAAAATGTTAGATTATCTTATTTCAACTTATTTAGTTTTTTAATATGCAAAAATGATTTGATTTTAATGCTCATCTTTCATTCTGTGCAAATTCATGATAAATGTACTGTAGATCAAAAAACAAAAGTTTAGAGGTAATATCATTATCCTTGGGACCCAATGGCTTTCAAAGCTTATGAATTAACAGAAAGTCCTTTAATAACATCACCCATCCTGTTCTCATGATGAAGCATGAAAATTGACACAGGAGAGTGTCATGTCAGGGTTTTAAAAGGTCTGGTAATGTCTGGATGAAAACTTTTACTCTAAAGACTTGGGAAATTGCCTGAGGAGAAGTCTTCCCTTAAAAATATAATATTTTCTAACAATTTTTAGACTTTTGAATTTAATCCCAAGCCAAGAAAATGTGAAATCTGTGTAAAATGTTGAAGGAAAAATATATCCATATATCCTCAAGTAAGAGGGTAGCTCTAATAATTAGGTTTAGATGTCTGATATACAGTTATAAATAAAAACAAGACTGATTCATTCACTCAACAAATAGCTATTGAGGGCCTGCTCTGAGTCTGGTCTTGGATTAGAAGTTAAGGATAGGGATACAGTTATGAATAAAGCACAGTTCTTGCTCCACAGAGATGTTTATTCTTAAAGCTACTTGTCAGATCTCACAAATATAGACCTAATTTTCCAATATAAGTGGTTAACTGCAGATTCTAAGTCTTCTTCATTCAAGATACACCATCATCCCACAATGAACACAAAGTAAAGAATTTGGATGGCAGAAAGTCTGCCTTAGTAAACAGTATTGTTAATAACACCTTCAAATTCTGAAGACTATATTAGATTTACTGTTTCTCATTAAATTGAAAAGTGGTGAAGAATTGATGTTTCTTGCAAAGTTCTTGGAAATGCATTCTAAAAATTATGGTTTCATAAAGCTAATTTTAGTTATTTTGATTTTCCCCTTCAATTTCTTATTTCATCCATTTCTCCCTAAAACAATGGGAAAATGCACTCTCAGGGAAATCTGACTCTGTTTCTAGAGACTCATAATGGAGCCTAACAGGACTTATAAAAAGGATTTATTTTTTCAATGCATTTTTGGGCAATTGAACCGAAAGCTTTGCAAATGCAGAGTAAGCAACAAATTCAAAACTTTGAGAGCTGGAGGGAATGCCACCAATTCAGAAATTCTGGCTTTCAGTCTTGCATTTGGGGAAATACTGATTTTTAGGAGACTTTAATGTATGTAAGTAACAAAACCATTTTGGATAGTAGTGTTTTTACTGAAGAATGGAAGACTTTTAAAGTCTTGAACTTTGTAAAAAGCAGTGGCTTAAGATTTAAATTTTAAGTATTGGATATGTGGAAAGAGAGATGGGGTTCAGAAAAATCTGGTAAGAAGAGCTCAAGTCATGAAAGCTTTAAATAAGAAGTGAGGATTCTAAATGTATCAGACAGCTCTTAACATATATTAAGTGCATTTCAGAGTTCATACTGTGGGACACTAAATAAAGTAAAAAGGTGAGTGTTAAATATTTTCTGTAGCATTTTTGGTGGGTTTCTCAGTCTAGTCACCGAAAACTTTGTAAAATCATGCTGATTCAAGAACATAGGAGAACATTTATATATCCTAAGGTGAGCCCCAGAATGAACACATTTCATTTCTTTTGCAAGTTTAAAGTTACAAATATCAGAGGTTGACTTCTGGACCTTTTGCTACTAGACACAAGTGATCTTTGAGATGAACCGATGTTGCTCAGTACTTCAAAGAATACTGAACAAATTCTCAGAATCCTCAAACAAAGCAGCCTAGTAACACCAACAAAAGTGCATCATGTTCTGCAGTGTTTCGTGGACCAAACAACACAATATGACAATTCTGTGTGAGTCCTGGAGATCACAACTTGACTTCATTTCTATTTGTAACAGCCTCTAGTTTTAAGTTTATTTTTTTCCAAATTTTAATGTAAATCTGCTGGCAGAGATGTATATATATTTCAGCAACATTAACTCATTCAGTGATCTCTAGACTTTCATACAGTCATGCATGTGGTCACGTGCGCATGTGTGCACGTGTGCACACACACACACACACACACACACACACACAATAATGCCCCATAACTCTTGTCACCTAGAAGTCTTCCCAAAGTTTCTCTCTTAATACCAAAGTAAATGGTAAGTTTGAAAAATAGCACCCTTTTACTGCAATTTAACAACAGCCATCTTTACAAATATTATAATGGGCTCTGGTCTCTGGCACTTAATACAAAAGTTTTCTGTATATCACAGGATGATGTAATGGTATTTTGAAACTCAATGTTACTGCCAAATCATCTCTCTGCCTAAAATTATCACACCAAAGCCTCAGAATGAAATATGTGGGGATTCATATAGTTTTCCCGTTTTGGGAAGAAGCAAATACATCCCAAGGGACAATTTGGATGACATACGGATGAACAAATATTCACTTGCTCCTCTGTAGTCATTTTTCAAACAAGTCTTTTACATTAGGTATAATAAAATATGTAAGTGAGCTCTAAAATCTAAAAATTAGGTTGCCCTTTGTGATTGGAAATCAGTGATGATAATGTGGGAATTATGCCACAGGAAGGCATCGTTCCAGTGAGCAACCCTGGCTGTCGAATTTCTGATCTCGTTGCAACCTGAGCTCAATAGCCTGGAAAATAGCAAACCAGTAATTGTGTGAATCCAATCAGGGAACAAAATCACAGAATTTTTCAGTAAGTAAGAAAATGGAATTGTAAATATCAGCCTTGTTTATTTCCCATTACCACAGCTGGAGGCAAGAAAAGAACATGGTTTAGTACAATACAGTCAGGTAGGAATTATCACATACAATGAGGTTGAAAATTCTAGAGAAATATTGGAAAAAGAAAGCAGAGCACCTTCACAAAATCTACTTGGGTGTGGCTGCCTGGTTCCATTCCCCCATTTAAGATCACATGTGATTTAAGACAAAACTATTTTGAAGTTTTAGCAGTAGCAAACCTGTTCCCTTTTGTCAAGAGTAAATTATCAGAGCATTTCTGTGAGCTATTATTTTTTAAAGAAGGGCATTTTTTTCACAGTATATGTCTTGATAATTTTTTCAGAACAGTCTAATGACTGATTTATTATTAACAAATGGCAATAGCTGTTGCTCAGAGGAGTACTTTTATATTACTCCACGAGTACCTTGAAAAGAATTTGTGTAACGACCCATTATGTGTGTGCCGCTCACAAATGCTGACTTGAGGTAGGCTGCCTCAGCCAGTACTGGCAACTAGACATTGTCTGTAAAGGTAATGAGCATCCCCTCTGGGATTTCAGAACTTCAGGCCTCTCAACATACCTGTGAACTTCGCTTTCCCAAAAACCTCCCCCCAAATCCTCTGTTTCTTGTACGCTTCTTCTTTATTTCTCCCAATGAACTGACTCTCTCATTTCTTTTGTGACTCTCCCAACATTATCTTACACTTCTTATGAGAAAAAAACCAACTTTCATCTTCCTATAAATAATGGCAATTAAAAGCCAGATCTTAAGATATTTAAAAGTCTTAATTAGTCTAGCACCAAGTGGTATAATCTTTTACCTAAAAATAAGTAAGGATATGACTGGTTTGCATTGTTGAATGGTAGAAACCAATACAATATTGTAAAACAATTATCTTCTAGTTTAAAACTTAAAAATATAAGTAAGGATAACAAATGGAGGAATAATAGGGTCATGTGAAAATGACACTAGGACATTTGCTATAGAGAATCCAAATTCATCTTATGAAAAGCTTAGTGAAAAGTTTCACACATATTTCACCTATACCAGAATTCCTGGTATTATCTATTCATGAAAGTAAAGACTAGAAATCCAAGGAAAGATTGACCACATAAAAGGGGTAGTTTGTTCATGGTTTTATTACAGTATTTTTATTCCAGAGGATATAAACTGGCTCACAGTTACATGGAATGCAACTGCTAATTGCTAAGTCACTTCAGTCGTGTCCGACTCTGTGAGACCCCATAGAGGGCAGCCCACCAGGCTCCCCCATCCCTGGGATTCTCCAAACAAGAACACTGGAGTGGGTTGCCGTTTCCTTCTCCGATGCATGAAAGAGAAAGGTGAAAGTGAAGTCGCTCAGTCATGTCTGACTTAGCGACCCCATGGACTGCAGCCTACCAGGCTGCTCCATCCACGGGGTTCTCCAGGCAAGAGTACCAGAGTGGGGTGCCATTGCCTTCTCCCATGGAATGCAGTAAGTTATATTAAATATAGATGAGAAAAAATAAAAATTGGGGCATATCAAAAACACAAAAGAGAAATCAGGCCAGGTTAAAACTATAGATCTCCATACTTGTAGGGTGTATCAGCCAAGGGTCTCCAGAAAAAAAGAACCAAAGAAGGTGAGTGTGTGTGTGTGTGTGTGTGTGTGTGTGTGTGTGTGTGTGTGTGTGTGTGTCTATTGGCTAACAGACTATGTTATGGCAAATATGGAGACTGGCAAGTACAAGATCTGCAGGGTGGGCTAGCCAGAGACCTAGGGAAGTGTTGATGTTGTGGTTCAATTCCAACAGCCTTCTTTCATTTTGCCCCATCTCTGTCACCTTTTGTATGAGCTGGTAATGTTTCTCTGTGCATTCCATCTCTGTTTCTGGCTTCTGCTGAGATGCGCTGAGTGGATACATGAATCACACCTTTGGTCTCTCATTTTTTTAGTGATTTTATTTTAAAAATATTTTTCTTTTTTAAAATTTATTTTAATTGAAGGATAATTGCTTTACAATATTGTGTTGGTTCTGTCATACACCAACATGAATCAGCCATGGGTAAACATATGTCCCCTCGCTCTTGAACCTCCCTCCCACCTCCCACCCCATCCATCCCCTCGGTTGTCATAGCACCCTGGTTTGAGTTCCCTGAGTCATATAGCAAATTCCCACTGGTGATCTTTTTTGCTTATGGTAGTGTATATGTTTCCATGTTACTCTCTCCATTTGTCTCACTCTCTCCTTCCCCCGCTCCCACCCTCCATATCCATGTCTGTTCTCTATGTCTGCATCTCCACTGTAGTACATATATACAATTTCATACTGCTGCTAAGTAGTTTCAGTCATGTCCGACTCTGTGCAACCCCATAGAGGGCAGCCCACTAGGCTCCCCTGTCCCTGGGATTCTCTAGGCAAAAACACTGGAGTGGGTTGCCATTTCCTTCTCCAAATTTAATTTAATACTACTCAGCCATAAAAAGGAACACATTTGAGTCAGTGTTAATGAGGTGGATCAACCTAGAGCCTATTATACAGAGTGAAGTAAGTCAGAAAGAGAAAAACAAATATTGTATATTAACACATATATATGGAATCTAGAAAGATGATACTGATGGACCTAGTTGCATGGCAGCAATGGAGATGAATACATAATTTATTTTTTGCAATGTTGTGTTGATCTCTGCTGTACAACAACTTTAATCTGCCATAAATTATAACCTAGATGAGTGGGATTGGGGGATGAGAAGGAGGCTCAAAAGGGAGGGATTGTGTGTATAATTATGGCTGACCCTTGGTCTCTTTAGGGAGTGATTGTCCAGTAACACCCTTGCTATTCATTTGAGTAGGCTCTGGGAGTTGCTGATGAACAGGGAAGCCTGGCATGCTGCAGTCCATGGGGTCACAAAGAGTCAGACACAACTGACTGACGGAACTGAACTGATTCTCTTCAAAACACATTTTCTCAGATTTTTGCAGTGAGATAGGCTAGTTTTCCAAATCTTCAAGTTCTGGTTCTTTTGTGCTTAGTAATTCCTTCAATCTGTCTCTCCCCTTTTGCATTTTCCTATAAAAAGGAGCTACAAAGCAGGTCATACCTTCAATACTTTGCTTAGAGATGTCCCCAGCTAAATATCCAAGTTCGTCACTCACAAATCCTACATTCCACACTAGATCACAATTCAGCCAAGTTCTCTGCCACTTTATGATAAAAAATTGCCTTTCTTCCAGAGTCTAAAAGCACATCTCTCATTTCTGTCTGAGACCTCACCACAATCACCTTTAATGTCCATGTCTGCCAACAATCTCTTCCAGGCAATCTTGACTTTTTCTCACATTCACCTCAAAACTTTTCCAGTTTCTACCCATGAATCATTTATAAAACCACTTCCACATTTTTAGGTATTTGTTACAGCAGTGCCTCACTTTTTGCAATCAAAATTCATATTAATTTGCTAGAGCTGCCATAACAAAGTACAACTGACTGAATGGCATAAACAAATGTTTTATAATTCTGGAAGCCAGAAGTCAAAGATCAAGGTGTCAGCAAAGTTGCTTTCCTCTGAGGCCTCTTTTGTTGTTGTGTAGATGGTACCCTCTTGCTGTGTTTTCCCATGCTCTTTCCTCTGCCCCCACACATCCCGGGTGTTTCCCTATATGTCCCAATCATTTCTTGAAAGAACAGCAGCCAGATTGGATTGAAGACTCCGCCTATAATGCGGGAGACCTGGGTTTGATCCCTGGGTTGGGAAGATGCCCTGGAGAAGGGAAAGGCTACCCACTCCAACATTCTGGCCTGGAGAATTCCATGGACTATACAGTCCATGGGGTCACAAAGAGTTGGACATGAATGAGCAAGGGTTAGGCTTTAACATATAATTTCTTTTTTTGTGGGGGATACAATTCAGTCCATAGCGTGGGGATTAGGAGAAAATTTAGTCTAAGCTTTCTTGCCACTAAAATGAATAGGAAACATTGATTAATGGCAAAATTCATGAATCTTTTGAAGCACGCAAAAAACACAAGAGGCAAATGCAGTGCTAGAAACTTGACTGCGTTTGATCTGGAAACAAAGTAGCTACAAGGGATATTTGGGGGATAACATAGGAAATTTGAATTATAAACAGCATGTAGGATGATAGTACTGTTCAGTCACTCAGTTGTGTCTGACCCTTTGGGACCCCATGGACTGCAGCACGCCAGGCTTCCCTGTCCATCATCAACTCCCAGAGCCTACTCAAACTCATACCCATTGAATCAGTGATGCCATCCAGCCATCTCATCCTCTGTTGTCTCCTTCTCCTCCGGCCCTAAATCTTTCCCAGCATCAGGGTCTTTTCCAAAGAGTCAGTTCTTTGCATCACGTTGCCAAAGTATTGGAGTTTCAGCTTCAGCATCAGTCCTTCCAATGAATATTCAGGATTGATTTCCTTTAGAATGGACTGGTTGGATTTCCTTGTAGTCCAAGGGACTCTCAAGAGTCTTCTCCAACACCACAGTTCAAAAGCATCAATTCTTCGGTGCTCAGCATTTTTTATACTCCAACTCTCACATCCATACATGACTACTGGAAAAAACATAGCTTTGACTAGACGGACCTTTGTTGGCAAAGAAATGTCTCTGCTTTTTAATATGCTCTCTAGGTTGGTCATAACTTTTCTTCCAAAGAACAAGTGTCTTTTAATTTCATGGCTGCAGTCACCATCTGCAGTGCTTTCAGAGCCCAGAAAAGGAAGTATGTCACTGTTTCCATTGTTTCCCCATCTATTTCCCATGAAGTGATGGGACTGGATGCCATGATCTTCATTTTCTGAATGTTGAGCTTTAAGCCAACTTTTTCGCTCTCCTCTTTCACTTTTATCAAGAGACTCTTTAGTTCTTCTTTGCCTTCTGCCATAATGGTGGTGTCATCTGCATATCTGGGGTTGTTGATATTTCTCCCAGCAAACTTGATCCCAGCTTGTGCTTTATCCAGCCTGGCATTTTGCATGATGTACTCTGCATGTAAGTTAAATAAGTAGGGTTACTATATACAGCCTTGACATAACTCCTTTCCCAACTTGGAACCAGCCTGTTGTTCTATGTCTGGTTCTAACTGTTGCTTCTTGACCTGCATACAGATTTCTCAAGAGGAAGGTCAGGTAGTCTGGTATTCCCATCTCTTTAAGAATTTTCCAGTTTGTTGTGAACCACACAGTCAAAGACTTTGGTGTAGTCAATGAAGCAGAAGTAGATGCTTTTCTGGAACTCTCTTCCTTTTTTCAATTATCCAACTGTTGTTGGCAATTTGATCTCTGCTTTCTTTTTGCCGTTTCTAAATCCAGCTTGAACATCTGGAAGTTCATGGTTCATGTACTGTTGAAGCCTAGCTTGGAGAATTTTGAGCATTACTTTGCTAGCATGTGAGATGAGTGCAATTGTGCAGCAGTTTGAATATTCTTTGGCATTGCCTTTCTTTGGGATTGGAAGGAAAACTGATATTTTTCATTCCAATGAAATGAAGTGAAATTTTATTCCAATTTCAAAAATTGAATAGTACCGAGTTATTGTTGATTTCTCAACAGTGCTCAATAGTACTGAGTTACTGTTGATTTCTCAGTTACAGTAATGGTATATGATTATACTAGAGAGTGTCCCTATACTGAGGAAATACATACTTGAGAGGTATTTACAGGTAAAATATCATGAAATCTGCAACATACTTTTGGCTCATTTGGCAAAAGAGAATGTGTGGCCAGGAGAGGGGGAGAGAGATTATCTGTGGTATGATAACAGCTGATGAATTTAAATGAAGAATATACAAGTGTTCATGTAAAGAAAAAACTTGTCAACCACCAATCTAGGGGGCTGCCTCAGTGGCAGAAGATGGGAGCAAACTGGGACAATATTACTAAGGGTATTTACTTGCAGCAAACTCTGCAAAAATCACTGTGGTGTCTGGCTGTGTTCAGGAAACTTGAGGCAGAGAAAAGTGGACTTTTAATTAGATGCAAATGTGCTGATATTCTAGCTAGTGTCCTCTGAAGAGAAATTCTGGTGAAGAAGTGGGTCTCTGTGAGAGAGGGGGAACAGAGGAGACCTCCCCATGGGACCAGCACCTCTCCCTCAAGGAGGGGAGATATTTCAAAGACAAAGGCTTTCAGCGCATGAGTGAGGAGTCTTGGATGTGCTGACTGAGACCAGAGATTCAGCTCAGAGGGCTAATGGAGATGGAGATGGAGTCTGGGGCCAACCATGAGGTGGTGGTTCTGGAGAATGGAGGGCAAGTAAGTGTGGCTGATGTTGAAGGGAACATCCTTTAAGTCAGAAAAATGCTCTTAATAGGCTTCTTTCTCTCCATCTCCAGGGAAATGGTGTGTGTGTGTGTGTGTGTGTGTGTGAGAGAGAGAGAGAGAGAGAGAGAAAGAGAGAGAGAGAGAGGCACTGAATAATTGGTTGGATCTGAAGTCATCTTTCACACCACAGAGTTCAGAATATTGGATTGTGTGGGTGTGTGCTACTGCTCAGTCTTGTCCAACTCTTTGCAGCCCTAGGAACTGTAGGACTGTAGTTCACCAGGCTCCTCTGTCCATGGAATTCTCCAGACCAGAACACTGGAGTGAGTAGCCATTCCCTTCTCCAGGGGATCTGCCTGACCCTGGGATCCAACCTTTGTCTCTTGCATTGCAGGTGAATTCTTTACCGCTCAACCACCAGGGAGATTGATTAAAATACTTCAAATTAGAATTCCTAAATGAAACCCTGGAAACGATGACAAGAGTACACTGATTTTAACAATCTTGAGTGTGCAGAATGCATATTTGCTCATTTGAATCTTGTCAAAGTTTTTTAAAATTAATTTATTTATTTTTAATTGGAGGCTAATTACTTTACAATATTGTAGTGGTTTTTGCCATACATTGACATGAATCAGCCATGAGTGTACATGTGTCCCCCATTCTGAATCCTGCTCCCATCTCCCTTCCCATCTCATCCCTAAAACCTGGGTTGGCGATCTATTTCACATATGGTAATATACATGTTTCAATGCTATTCTCTCAAACCATCCCACCCTCGCCTTCTCCCACAGAGTCCAAAACTCTGTTCTTTACATCTGTCTTTTTTGCTGTCTTGCATATAGGGTCATCGTTACCATCTTTCTAAATTCCATATATGTGCATTAATATACAGTATTGGTGTTTTTCTTTCTGACTTACTTCACTCTGTATAAGAGGCTCCAGTTTCATCCACCTCATTAGAAATTATTCAAATGAATCTTGCCAAAGTTTTTGACAACCACCTGGCAGAGTGTTCTCTTTAACTCACAATGGAAGATACTAAAACTCAGAGGAGCAATGACTTGCTCAAGATCACGAGGTTGATCGTCACACAGAGAAGGTCTTCCAATACCACAGCCAGAGCTCTCTCCCCTTCAGTGCTCATCGCCAATGGACCTAAGGACTGTGGGCCGTTGTCTTGTGACTTATGTCAGTAGTGCGCAGAAGAGTGGGTATGGCTTTTTGGAGGAGAATCAGCTACTTTACCATGGATTTTCCCCAACCTTCTACTAATATGTTCTTTTTAAAAAACTTGGTAGCAGAAGAAAATAATCCAAAGTGAGTGGCAGTTGGAGAATAGCTTGAGGGTGATTGAGGAGGCCTTGCCATACCACAAACAGCACTGGAAAGGAAAGGAAACTAATAATTTTTTTTTTTTTTTTTTTTTTTTGCCTAAACAAAGGCAGAAGTAAGAAGAAGCTTATTCAGCTGTCTAGTAGTGATTTACAGTAGATGTATGTAACAGTAAATTTCCCTCTTGCCTTAACAATAACAATTAAGTAGAAATTAACAACCTTAGGGATATTTTGCATTCAGGGCTCTATTTTCAAATGGAACTCTTCTCAGGGCCCAAGGCTCAGCTCTATCATGAGAAAACTTTAATGTCAAGCAATAAGGAGACAGTATCAAAAGTACAGAGATTTTTTTTCTTATTAGAACCTTTAAAACCCATAACCATAATTATCTGTGTCTTTGGCAAAGAGAAAAGAAAAAAAAGGGACAGATTTTAAAACTATTAACTAATTTAGTCCAGACTCAGAGAAAGTTATTCTCCTTTAAAAGATAAGTAAAGATAAGGAGTAGTAAAAATCACCCAGAATGGCAGAAATAGAGCATAGATAAGATTAATTTCATGGAATTAACCCTAGGTTCTACTGTTCCTCTTAAAGGATTTTTCTTTATCCATTCAGTGAAGATTTAACAAAACAGCAAGGAAATGAAATATGTGAATGATGAACACACCATCTTCAGTGCCCATTCTTGTTGACATGAAGGAAAATTACCACACTAATTATATACAAAATTCTAATGGCACTAAATAAATTTAGAAAGGTATACGCTTCATCAGATAGTCATATTTTACCTCACATTCTGCTACAAAATCACAGCAGGTTATGTAAGTCAGGGGGCATGAGACTGTGTCCAAGCTGGTTGCCTTCTATCTGATGTTAACACAAATTGCTGTGCATTACTTAGATTTGTTATTTAATTAGGGATTGCAAAGTGTGTATTATAATTATTTTATTCCTTCTGCATTTAATAACTGAAATCATTTCATACAGAGAAATTTGTTCTCTTTTTGTTATTCAGTGGCACAGTTCATTTAAGAAAGGCAGAAATCTACTCAATACTCATTCTTCCCAGCCTTTGAAAATGAGTAAGCCAAAATCTTTTCTATTTGCTTGTTCAGATCAGAAGTATGCCATATTTGTTTTGTTCCAATCATTTGCTTAAAAAAAATTAGTCACATAAATGTTTCCCTCTGACCGATGTTCACCAAGACACTTATTAAAAGAACATGCCCAGTTTTGAAGTGTGCCAGATGACATGCAAAGGAGAACTGTGGTTTCAGTAAAGACCCCAATGTTAAACTGCTTATATAAAGCCTATGAAAATCATTTGGTTAGAAAACTAGAAGCTATATGAAAACAGAGAAGTTTTTAATTAATTTAAACAGTTTTATTAATATTACAAATGTCCAGCAAGTAGTAAAGAGACTATTATTGTTTGTCAAATCACAAAGTATCTTTCTGGCATTTTCATATGTACTTGTGTATAACTTTTCTTTTTCTTTCCTTCTTTCTTTTTAAGTTTTTAAGTTTCTTAATCTTGCCAGTCTGCTTAGTCTAAGGAACGGTAGACACCTTAAAAGGTGTCAGACCTTTTAAGTCTGCGGAGACCAGTACCATTTATATAAACCTTTAAAAGACTTACAGCCCTCAGGTAAAGAAGTTTTACATGCTAAAAAGAAAGATACTTGAGCTTTGTAAACTCAGTTTTGACACAGAATAAACGCTCAATAAATATTTATTGATTAAATACAATTTAGAACTTATCAATTTCTTATATAACATTTGGAGCAACTATAGTGGCAGAAGTGTCATCATAGACATTTAGTTCTCAAGTAAACAATTCCCTCTGTCTTTTTCCCTCTCCACTAACCCCTGCCCACCCTATTCCTATCTCAATTTTATCTTTCTCTCTTAATAAAAGATACACACTTAGGAAGGAGGAAAAAAAACCATGAGTCCTCTCCAACTTCCTACTTTCAGTTGGTATTTTATTAAATGTTACAACTTGTCATTTTCAAGAAGGTTTAGCCAACAATATTCAATCTACTTTCTACCAGGTAAACCTTGCCCATTCCTTAACCTTTTGATCGTGTTATTTCTCCTATAATGCTAGAAGTAATGGAGTAGGCAGGAAGTGAAAGTAGAAGTTATATAGCTCTGTTTGCCTGTCTTTTGTTTGCTTGTCTCTAACTACCTTAAACTATTTCCTTATAATCTTTATAACAATATGGCCAAATGGTTTCCTCTAAATGGTCCCAAAGCCAGCCCAGATTTCTGTAAACCTATTATGACCTTTCTCTCATCAGTTGTGGCTCATCAGTTTGTATCTGAAGAAGGCTTGCAGCCTACATGCCCACCTAAGATACAGTGAAAATAACTTGGAGGATAGTTGCAGCCGTTATCACGCATCAGGATGCTACAGGTTACCCAGAAGCTCTTACTTAAGGTATTTCAACATATTTGAATAGTGACGTGTTTAGCACATTTTTAGAGTAACATTTTAATTTTATTTTAATGTGTATCTTCTCATGTATTCCTGATCTCAGTTTTGTATCTATTATAAAGGTGTCTTTTTGGGTGAAAAAGCCCAAGTAAGAGGCTTTATGTATGTTTGGCAGGATGTGAGAAATAGCCATTCTAATAAATAAATAAAAGATGGATAAGAAGAAAGCAAATGAAAGAAGAGAAGAGGTGGAGGAGGAAACTCTGACACAAAACACATATTTGTGTTCATCAGCTGATTATAAATCACGTCCTGTCATTTGCCAGGTGTAGTGACAATGAAGAGCAGGCACCAGTGAGCAGCAAATACAGCAGTTACAAAAGAAATGATTTATTCTATATCTTCATGTGCTTTGAGCATCTCTTCTGTATTATTCCCTTCCCACATACCCTTTATTGCCATTGCATTCTCTCATAGTTAGAATTTTAATAATCATTATGCCTGGAGTAGTTTTATGAACTGAGTGTTCAATTTATGATTGTCATGTACCATGTATTATGGATTGTTGTGCTTTTCTTGGCTCACAACCCATTAGTCTGATCTGAGCCATAGCAACCTTATAAAAAGACACAATGTTACTAATGACAGCAAGTCTTCAAAGAATTGCTTTTGGTTTCATGATAATGAACACTTAGGAGAATTCCCATGTAATAGTGAAAACTTGAAAGCATTTGGTAGGAGAAGGTGAAAGGAATTAAGAGAGTGAGTGGTAGGGATGTCTTCTAAGGTCCACTTCTGGATGAATTTGGGATTATTCTTTGGTTTAAAACTACATACTATGCCACCTTCCACTATTCCCCAATGTTCTTTGCAAGCTCTTTTAAATTTGTGTTTGTCACTTATGATTATTTACCCTCAAGTAGTAAAAATGGCAAAGGAAGACAAGAAGCCAGAAAAGTCTCTTTGAGTCTGTCAAACTTTATCCACCAGTAACTGCTTGGACTGCAAGGACATCCAACCAGTCCATTTTGAAGGAGATCAGCCCTGGGATTTCTTTGGAAGGAATGATACTAAAGCTGAAACTCCAGTACTTTGGCCACCTCATGCGAAGAGTTGAATCATTGGAAAAAACTCTGATGCTGGGAGGGATTGGGGGCATTAGGAGAAGGGGATGACCGAGGATGAGATGGCTGGATGGCATCACGGACTCAATGGACGTGAGTCTGAGTGAACCCTGGGAGTTGGTGATGGACAGGGAGGCCTGACACGCTGCGATTCATGGGGTCGCAAAGAGTCGGACATGACTGAGCGACTGAACAGAACTGAACTGAACTGCTAAACAGAGACCTAGTCTGCAGCAGTCCATGGGGTCGCAGAGTCGGACTCGACTTAGCAAACGAACAACTGCTAAAGTAGGCCATGCACCAGAAATGTGCCAAATAATAAAGCAGTGGCCCTTCAACTTTTATTTTATTTATTGTTTTATTGTTTTTTAAATTGAAGTGTAGTTGATATGCAATATTGTGTTAACTTCAAGTGTACAGCACAGTGATTCATTTATAACTTCTAGGTATTTTAGTTAATATTTTAGTCATTTTAACTTTCAGTTATAACTTTATTCTTTATATCTACCTTTTGTGTATGTTTTCTTTTGCATCTAATATGTTACCAATGAATCTTGATTTATCATCAAGAAATCAATCAATAAACAAAATGATTATGAGACTTCAGGGCACAGCAGCATGATGTGATGGAAACTGAATCTTTGTCCAAATTAACGATGATGAGATTCAGGAGATCATAAGTTTATTATGTTCAGAATAAATAACCCTTGTTCTCTTGAAATCCAAGAGTAACTTACATTGCATTTATACTCATGAAAAGAGGGGAAAAGAGGCAGCTGACTGAGGGGACAGTCTTCTTTTTCTGATTTTGGCTAGTTTTGCACTGATTTTTCTGCTTTCTTCACAGAGATTGGAATGGCAGGGAGTACATACTCTTTACAAGCTAAAAAACAGTCTTCAGCAATTGGGTTTGGCTAAGGTGGGTGCATTATATCAATAAATGCAATTTTTCACAGATTCTCAGAACTTTTTGAATATGTATAAAGTGCTTAAAAATTTCCAATCTAAAAGCATTCACAAACAGGAACTATACCAGGCTTCGTATGTGAGGATTTCGACTTCGATGGCATTAATGGTCTTGTAAAAGCAGGACACTTTATCTTAGTCTGTTATTCCCAATGTTTGTGCGTAGCTCTGAGATGTTTTACCGGAATTATTTACCCCATCATGTCCAGCTAACTGTAAGAGCAATGGGATTGCTGAAAGCACTCCTAAGATGAGGTAAAAAGTTTTGAAAATAAAGTAGAGCTAATCAAATAGTTGAAAGTGGGTAGAGTGGTGACCACTGCACGTGAACATGGAGTGACTCTCTGTCCAAATGAATCATTCTAAAGGATAACAGTGAATCAGTTAAAGAGCAGTGCCTGTGTAAGGTACAATGATTAGAAAATAATTATGTAGGGGTGTGTGTGTGTGGAATTCTTGAAGAGATGCCTAGAGAGTAAGTTTCAAACATTCCAAACAATAAGCAATTGTTAAGTATGTATCCTAATACATTTGTACTTATTTATTTTATTAATATGTAACATAAAAATACAACTATCTTTAGTTTATGTCTCAGAAAAATACACTTAAGGCAAGATTATTATTAATAAGGGCTTCCCAGGTGGCTTAGTGGTAAAGAATCCACCTGCCAAGGCAGGAGACATTGGGTTCAATCTCTGAGTGGGAAGATCCCCTGTGAAAGGAAATGGCAACCCACTCCAGTATTCTTGCCTAGGAAATCCCATGCACAGAGGAGCCTAGCAGGCTACAGTCTACGCGATCACCAAAGAGTTAGACACAACTTAGAGACTAAACAACAATGTCAAATTTATTAATAACAATGAGTGCAAATTCAGATTTCAAAAAGCCTTCTTGACAATACTTTCTTTTGCTGGAGAAAGAAAATGTCTTGTTAGATCTCATAAGATCATCATTAATTTCTTTCTTTGTGATATAGTCAGTAAAGAGTTTATACTAGGAGTAGAAATATTATCTCTGTCATTTCCTTATTGTCTACATGTACTTAAACAATTAATATTCTTTTTGACCCACAGTTTATTTACAGAAAAACTTTAAAAGCTACTTTAGAGCTTTGTAGCTTTAGTAGCTTTGAGATGGTTAACTTAAACCAGAAATTATAGTCTGGAAATGTACTGGACTGTGTATATATATACTGTAGTAAATTGCAGTGTCCAGTCAGGGAGAAAGAGAGAGGGCACCGCTGCCAATTCTCCATTCTGTGAATTGTTTTCTCTTTCTTTAGGGTATCCAGATTCGTTACTGATATGTGTCCATTTTTATACTAAACACTGCTGCTGCTGCTGCTGCTGCTGCTGCTGCTAAGTCACTTCAGTCGTGTCCTACTCTGTGTGACCCCACAGATGGCAGCCCACCAGGCTCCCCTGTCCCTGGGATCCTCCAGGCAAGAACATTGGAGTGGGTTGCCATTTCCTTCTCCACTGCATGAAAGTGAAAATTCAAAGTGAAGTCACTCAGTTGTCTCCGACTCTTTGTGACCCCATGGACTGCAGCCCACCAGGCTCCTCCGTCCATGGGATTTTCCAGGCAAGAAAACTGGAGTGGGGTGCCATTGCCTTCTCCATACTAAACACTAGTAAATATTAATTCCTTTTGATTTTTAAGATAAAAATATTTGTCAATGAAAGTTCTAATAATTTCTTCCTGTATCTCAGGGGATAAACTTTTGCACTCTTAAGAGGTGTGTGCATCTCATTTAGAGAGCCTAGACTTAAAATATCAACACAAATATCACACATCTATCAACTTAATATTAATTCTAAAGAGGGCTAAGTTTGTACAAAATATTAAAAGGCCATGATGATGATAAAGCCTTTGGTAAGCCTTTATTCCAGAGGTTCAAAGCTTATTTTACTTTGTGCAACATCAAAGTGTTTGGATACTGAATTATAAAGCTACTATGGGATTTTCTATAACAAAAATGATACCCGTCTTAATATATTTTGATATATTTAGATCTAAAACATTTCTGACAACAAAAATAGAGGAAGAAAATATATGACAGATCTTCAAGTGTTGAAGGACAGATTTCATCTCCTACTCAAAGAGGGGAATTTAATTAGGAGGCCTCTGACATAAAGCCAAAGTCTCAAAGACTCATAGTTTCAGATTAAGAGTAAAAATATAAAAACCTGAATTCCCTGGAAATGGTATGAAAAATGACCTCTTTCAAGTCTTGGGGATGAGAGGAGGAGAAAAAAAATCTGAGTATTCTTGAAAAGCCCTCAGCTTTCTTTATGGTCCAACTCTCACATCCATACATGACTACTGGAAAAAAATATAGCTTTGACTATATGGACCTTTGTTGGCAAAGTAATGGCTCTGCTTTTTATTTATTTATTTATTTATTTTTACTTTATTTTACTTTAAAAATACTGTATTGGTTTTGCCATACATTGACATGAATCCACCACGGGTGTACATGCATTCCCAAACATGAACCCCCCTCCCATCTCCCTTCCCATAACATCTCTCTGGGTCATCACTGTGCACCAGCCTCAAGCATGCTGTATCCTGCGTCGGACATAGACTGGTGATTCGATTCTTACATGATAGTATACATGTTTCAATGCCATTCTCCCAAATCATCCCACCCTCTCCCTCTCCCTCTGAGTCCAAAAGTCCGTTATACACATCTGTGTCTTTTTTGCTGTCTTGCATACAGGGCCATCATTGCCATCTTTCTAAATTCCATATTTATGTGTTAGTATACTGTATTGGTGTTTTTCTTTCTGGCTTACTTCACTCTGTATAACCAGCTCCAGTTTCATCCATCTCAACAGAACTGATTCAAATGTATTCTTTTTAATGGCTGAGTAATACTCCATTGTGTATATGTAAAACAGCTTTCTTATCCATTCCTCTGCTGATGGACATCTAGGTTGTTTCCATGTCCTGGCTATTAAAAACAGTGCTGCGATGAACATTGGGGTACATGTGTCTCTTTCAATTCTGGTTTCCTCAGTGTGTATGCCCAGCAGTGGGATTGCTGGGTCATAAGGTAGTTCTATTTGCAATTTTTTAAGGAATCTCCACACTGTTCTCCATAGTGGCTGTACTAGTTTGCATTCCCACCAACAGTGTAGGAGGGTTCCCTTTTCTCCACACCCTCTCCAGCATTTATTGCTTGCAGATTTTTGGATCGCAGACATTCTGACTGGTGTGAAGTGATAACTCATTGTGGTTTTGATTTGCATTTCTCTAATAATGAGTGATGTTGAGCATCTTTTCATGTGTTTGTTAGCCATCCGTAGGTCTTCTTTGGAGAAATGTCTATTTAGTTCTTTGGCCCATTTTTTGATTGGGTCATTTATTTTTCTGGAATTGAGCTGCATAAGTTGCTTGTATATTTTTGAGATTAGTTGTTTGTCAGTTGCTTCATTTGCTATTATTTTCTCCCATTCAGAAGGCTGTCTTTTCACCTTGCTTATATTTTCCTTTGTTGTGAAGAAGCTTTTAATTATAATTAGATCCCATTTGTTTATTTTTGCTTTTATTTCCAGAATTCTGGGCGGTGGATCATAGAGGATCCTGCTGTGATTTATGTTGGAGAGTGTTTTGCCTATGTTCTCCTCTAGGAGTTTTATAGTTTCTGGTCTTACATTTAGATCTTTAATCCATTTTGAGTTTATTTTCGTGTGTGGTGTTAGAAAGTGATCTAGTTTCATTCTTTTACAAGTGGTTGACCAGTTTTCCCAGCACCACTTGTTAAAGAGATTGTCTTTATTCCATTGTATATTCTTGCTTCTTTTGTCAAAGATAAGGTGTCCATATGTGTGTGGATTTATCTCTGGGCTTTCTATTTTGTTCCATTGATCTATATTTCTGTCTCTGTGCCAGTACCATACTGTCTTGATGACTGTGGCTTTGTAGTAGAGCCTGAAGTCAGGCAAATTGATTCCTCCAGTTCCATTCTTCTTTCTCAAGATTGCTTTGGCTATTCGAGGTTTTTTGTATTTCCATACGAATCTTGAAATTATTTGTTCTAGTTCTGTGAAAAATATGGCTGGTAGCTTGATAGGGATTGCATTGAATTTGTAAATTACTTTGGGTAGTATACTCATTTTCACTATATTGATTCTTCCGATCCATGAACATGGTATATTTCTCCATCTATTAGTGTCCTCTTTGATTTCTTTCATCAGTGTTTTATAGTTTTCTATATATAGGTCTTTAGTTTCTTTAGGTAGATATATTCCTAAGGATTTTATTCTTTTCGTTGCAATGGTGAATGGAATTGTTTCCTTAATTTCTTTTTCTACTTTCTCATTATTAGCGTATAGGAATGCAAGGGATTTCTGTGTGTTGATTTCATATCCTGCAACTTTACTATATTCATTGATGAGCTCTAGTAATTTTCTGGTGGAGTCTTTAGGGTTTTCCATGTAGAGGATCATGTCGTCTGCAAACAGTGAGAGTTTTACTTCTTCTTTTCCAATTTGGATTCCTTTTATTTCTTTTTCTGCTCTGATTGCTGTGGCCAAAACTTCCAGAACTATGTTGAATAGTAGCAGTGAAAGTGGACACCCTTGTCTTGTTCCTGACTTTAGGGGAAATGCTTTCAATTTTTCACCATTGAGGATAATGTTTGCTGTGGGTTTGTCATATATAGCTTTTATTATGTTGAGGTATGTTCCTTCTATTCCTGCTTTCTGGAGAGTTTTTATCATAAATGGATGTTGAATTTTGTCAAAGGCCTTCTCTGCATCTATTGAGATAATCATATGGTTTTTATTTTTCAATTTGTTAATGTGGTGAATTACATTGATTGATTTGCGGATATTGAAGAATCCTTGCATCCCTGGGATAAAGCCCACTTGGTCATGGTGTATGATCTTTTTAATGTGTTGTTGGATTCTGATTGCTAGAATTTTGTTGAGGATTTTTGCATCTATGTTCATCAGTGATATTGGCCTGTAGTTTTCTTTTTTTGTAGTATCTTTGTCAGGTTTTGGTATTAGGGTGATGGTGGCCTCATAGAATGAGTTTGGAAGTTTACCTTCCTCTGCAATTTTCTGGAAGAGTTTGAGTAGTATAGGTGTTAGCTCTTCTCGAAATTTTTGGTAGAATTCAGCTGTGAAGCCGTCTGGACCTGGGCTTTTGTTTGCTGGAAGATTTCTGATTACAGTTTCAATTTCTGTGCTTGTGATGGGTCTGTTAAGATTTTCTATTTCTTCCTGGTTCAGTTTTGGAAAATTGTACTTTTCTAAGAATTTGTCCATTTCTTCCACATTGTCCATTTTATTGGCATATAACTGCTGATAGTAGTCTCTTATGATCCTTTATATTTCTGTGTTGTCTGTTGTGATCTCTCCATTTTCATTTCTAATTTTATTGATTTGATTTTTCTCTCTTTGCTTCTTGATGAGTCTGGCTAGTGGTTTGTCAATTTTATTTATCCTTTCAAAGAACCAGCTTTTGGCTTTGTTGATTTTTGCTATGGTCTCTTTTGGCTCTGCTTTTTAATATGTTGTCTAGGTTTGCCATGGCTTTTCTTCCAAGGAGCTGAGTAACCTCAGCTATTTGCCTAAGTCTGAAGTCCTACCCATACTATCTGGGTTGACTGCAAGCCTAAAAGCCAATAATTAGGTGTAGAGAGGTACCAGGTAAGCCAGCCCACATATCTAGGACATGCAAATGTTTGGAAAAACCTGCCTCAGCTACTTAGACCCAAATAATCCCCAAAGATTGCACTTCTGATAAACATGAACTCAGAGTCAAAAATGATATGCTATGTGTGAAAACAAGATACCAACAGAATCAGATCAGCAAAAGCTTCAGATTCAATTGGAAATGTCTGAAACAAATGTAAAATAAATATATTTATATATTTAAAGGAATAAAAGAAAAGGCTATAGTTTGGAGTAAAGATCAAGTATCTAAAACATTTCCAAACAGCGGTTTTAAAAGAGCATGCATGCTAAGTCACTTCAGTCATGTCTGAGTCTTTCTGACCCTATGTACTGTAGACCACCAAAGCTCCTCTGTCCATGGACTTCTCCAGGCAAGAATACTGGAGTGGTTGCCATGCCCTCCTCCAGGGAAACTTCCCAACCCAGAGATCGACCATGCGTGTCTTATGTCTCTTGCACTGGCAGGCTGGCTGTTTACCACTGGTGCCACCTGGGAAGCCCCTTTAAAAGAGCAAGATATAGTAATTGAAATTAGAAACTCAACGGATGAAATTAAGAGAAGATTATACATAGCTGAAAAGTGAATAATGAATTGGAAGAAAGATCTAATGGAATGACGTAGGATGCAGCACAGAGAGCTCCAAGTACTGAGCAGTTAAGTAATATGTAGGTAGAGTTTCAGGAAAGAGAAGAGAGAGAATGTGTGCATGAGGCAACATATGAAAAACTGATGGCTGAAATTATGAGAAACACACTTCTTAGATATGAGAGGCCCAGAGAAACCTAAAAATAATAGTCAAAAATAAATAATATTTAAAACAGCCTTAGTGAAAATGCAGAACAATGAAGACAGAAAAAAAAGTTATCTTAATGGTTCAGTTCAATTGCTCAGTCGTGTTCAACTCTTTGCAATCCCATGGACTGTAACTTGCCAGGCTTCCCTGTTTATCACCAACTCCCAGAGCTTGCTCAAACTCACACCTATTGAGTCAGTGATGCCATCCAACCATCTCATCCTCTGTCGTCCCCTTCTCCTCCCGCCTTCAATCTTTCCCAGCATCAGGGTCTTTTCTAAGGAGTCAGTTCTTTGCATCAGGTGGCCAAAGTATTGGAGTTTCATCTTCAGCATCAGTCCTTCCAATGAATATTCAGCACTGATTTCCTTTCGGATTAACTGGTTTGATCTCTTTGCAGTCCAAGGAACTCTCAAGGGTCTTCTCCAACACCACAGTTCAAAAGAATCAATTCTTCAGCACTCAGCTTTCTTTATACTACAACTCTCACATCCATACATGATTACTAGAAAAAAAAACATAGCTTTGGCTAGACGTACATTTGTTGGCAAAGTAATGTCTCTGCTCTTTAATATACTGTCTAGGTTTGTCATAGCTTTTCTTCAAGGAGCAAGTGTCTTTTAATTTCATGGCATCAGTCACCATCTGCAGTGATTTTGGGGGCTGAGAAAATAAAGTCTGTTACTGTTTCCATTGTTTCCTCATCTATTTGCCATGAAGTGATGGGACTGAATGCCATGATCTTAGTTGTTTGAAAGTTGAGTTTTAAGCCAGCTTTTCACTTTCCTCTTCCATGTTCATCAAGAGACTTTTTAGGTTCCTCTTGGCTTTCTGCCATAAGGGTGGTGTCATCTGCATATCTGAGGTTATTGATATTTCTCCTGGCAATCGTGATTCCAGCTTGTGCTTTATCCAGTCCAGCATTTCACATGATGTACTTTGCATATAAGTTAAATAAGCAGGGTGATGATATACAGCCTTGACATACTCCTTTTCCTATTTGGAACCAGTCCGTTGTTCCATGTCTGATTCTAACTCTTGCTTCTTGACCTGCATACAGATTCTGCATACAGGAGGCAGGTCAGGTATTCTGGTATTCCCATTTCCTTCAGAAGTTTCCACAGTTTGTTGTAATTCACACAGTCAAAGGCTTTTGCATAATCAATAAAGCAGAAATAGATGTTTTTCTGGAATTCTCTTGCTTTTACTATGATCCAATGGATGTTGGCAATTTGATCTCTGGTTCCTCTGCCTTTTCTAAATCCAGCTTTGAACACCTGGAAGTTCTCAGTTCATGTACTGTTCAAGCCTAGCTTGGAGAATTTTGAGTATTACTTGGTAGCATGTGAGATGAGTGCAATTGTGCAGTAATTTGAACTTTCTTTGGGATTGGAATGAAAACTGACTTTTCCAGTCCTATGGCCACTGCTGAGTTTTCCAAATTTGCTGGCATATTGAGTGCAGCACTTTCACAGCAGCATCTTTTAGGATTTGAAATACTCAGCTGGAATTCCTTCACCTTCACTAGCTTTGTTCATAGTGATGCTTCCTAAGGCCCACTTGACTTCATGCTCCAGGATGTCTGGCTCTAGCTGAGTGATCACACCATCACAGTCATCTGGGTCTTTAAGATCTTTTTTAGTGTTAGCTGGAGACAAAAGAAGGGTTCCTTATAAAGGCATAATTAGACTGTCAGCCAACTTCTTAACAGCAACGATGGAAGTTGGACAACTGTGGAGTGATGCTGTGTAGGTGTTGAGAAAACCTGGAATCATATTCCTTACGAAAATATTCTCTAGAAACAAGGGTGAAAAAATTATTTTCAGACATATATATATATATTTTGAGTGAATATACCATCTAAAGAATATACCTCAGTCAGGAGGAAAGTGATCCCATGTGGGAATTTTTAGATGCCATAGGGAAGAATATTTTCAAAGTGGTAAATAGTAAGTAAATTTAAGCAAACATTGGCTGTACAACAATAACCACCAATTTATGAGGTTAAAAGGTAGAAGTAAAATGTAGGACAATAAGAAACTATAATGTGGAAAGTTGTTGGAGTTAATGTTCTATGTTTTGCATAATTATGGTTTAAGAGAAACATATAACTATATGGCTATATAGTTTAAGAGAAGGCTAAACTTATTATTAATAACTGTAACCTTTATAAAGTAAAAACACATATTTAAAATACTAGGATAATCACTGAAAGAATAGAAATAAAATATACATCTAAATTAGAAGAGGGAAAAATGGAAAGAGAAAAATACTTAGTCTAAAAGAAGTCAAGAAGAGAGAAACAAAAAGGAAAGACAAATAGAAAGCACCATTTATACAGAAGAGATAAATCCAAATATATTAGCAATATGAATGAAATATGCCTATTTTAAGATTGCTGGATTTGATTTTTTTAAAACCCAATTCCCAGGTGACTCAGTGGTAAAGAGACCCAGGAGACTCGAGTTCAATCCTTGGGTTAAGAAGATCCCGTTGGGAAGGAAATGACAACCCACTCCAGTATTCTTGCCTGAAAATCTCATGGACAGAGGAGCCCGGTGGGCTATAGCCCAAGGGGTCACAAAGAGTCAGATACAACTGGGCACATACACACAAAACATATGATGCTTATGAGACCCTTAAAAAGCTTGGGATATAGAACTGAAAGTAAAGGGACTCAAAATGAAACAATGAACTTTAAGGAAACTTAAGATTGAGGACAAATTCATTATGAAAAAATGTTCAGTTTAACTAAAAAAATATAGCATTTTAAAATTTGTCTATCTATAATACCATGGCCTCAAAATACATAAAGTAAAATCGATAAAGCTGCAAGAATCAAGGTACCATCATAGTTGGAGAAATAATGCACTGTTCTACATAATAGATCAGACAGACAAAAATTAAGTAAGGCTATAGAAGTTTGCTGCTGCTGCTAAGTCACTTCAGTCAGGTTTGGCTCTGGGTGACCCCATAGATTGCAGCCCTCCAGGCTCCCCCGCCCCTGGGATTCTCCAGGCAAGAACACTGGAGTGGGCTGCCATTTCCTTCTCCAGTGCATAAAAGTGAAAATTGAAAGTGAAGTCGCTCAGTCGCAACCCCATGGACTACAGCCCACCAGGCTCCTCCGTCCATGGGACTTTTCAGGTAAATAACACTTGTTCCCAACGGATATACTATACAGAACATGACACCCAACAAATGAGAAATACATGGTTTTTTCAACTACCTACACTCATATTATCTAAGGAAATAAACATCTCAGAGAAACTCGAAACAGGAGACAGGTACAAAAATACAGGAGTATAACTTGTAATGGTAGAAAATACAACAATAAAATAAAAACTCAACAGTACATCAAGAGAAGATATTGGATAATACATTGTGGAATAGTCATATAGGAGAATATTATATAACAATCAAAACAGATGGCCTGTAACATGAATTTTAAAATGTAATAAGCTAAAAGCTAATGAACCAAAAACATAGTATGAATACATTTATTTCAAGTATGAAAACTTGCCAAATGAAATAACATATTATTTCAGGCTACAAAATATCAGGTAAGAGTTTAAAGACAAACAGGAGTTATAAATGTATAATTCAGTGGGGTTTACTTCTAAGTGGGGAGGAGAGGCAGGTGTGCCCAGATTATGCTGGTGGGTACACAGACACTCCGTCTACTGATAGTCTTTTACTTCACACTCTGTGCACATATGTAATTAAGTCAACAAGTGCATTGGAGCCCGTAAGCTTCCACCAGGCTTGGTTAAGCTGGAGGTTTTTAAAAAATGGATTTTACTCACAAGTCTTATGACTTATGTTTTTGGAATAGAATCGCTTCTGAACTATGTGAACGTTCTTTACTGAATCAAGCAACTTTTAAATATAGAATGGCCATCAGGTTATTTCTTTGGCATCTCCACAATCTCTGGATCTTCAGACTTCCTAAAATCTGATGCACTCTGAAGTCTAAAGCCCCAAATAATTCAAGTCCTAGCTCTAGCACTAACCAGTTAGTATTATGTTGGTAGGAGGTACCTTCTACTGTGCTGAGCTTAGTTGCTCAATCCTGTCTGACACTTTACAACCCCATGGACTGTAGCCCACCAGGCTCCTCTGTCCATGATGATTCTCCAGGCAAGAATACTGGAATGGGTTGCCATGCCCTTCTCCAAGGGAACATCCTGACCCAGGAATCAAACCCCAGTCTCCTGCATTGCAGACAGATTCTTCACCACCTGAGCTACCAGGGAAGCCTAGGAGGTACCTTACATAAGGTGAAAGCTAAAGTTGCTCAGTTGTTTCCACCTCTTTGTGACTCCATAGACTGTAGCCCACCAGGCTCCTCTCTCCACAGAATTCCCAAAGCAAGAATACCGTAGTGGGTAGCCATTCCCTTTTCCAAGGGATCTTCCTGACCCAAGGATCGAATCCAGGTCTCCTGCATTGCAGGCAGATTCTTTACCATCTGAGCCACCAGGAAAGCCTGCCTTACATAAAAAAAAAGATCTATTAAGTCCTACAGTGATCCTACTCTGAGATAATTCTGTTATGTCCATTTTACAGATGAGAAAACTGAGACAAAGAGAAATTGAGACTCTTAACAGCTATCCACAGCTGTTAAATTGTAAAACTGAAAGTTTTGCCAAGTTCTGTCTGATTCTAGCCATGTTTTCCCCCATATTACTCTATGCCCTCTTAACCCCCTGAGTCTTTGCTCTTTCCATTGATATCTTCCTTCTGTATCTCTTAGTAGCTTTCCACATATAAAGGGTTTTGTGAATGCAATCCCAAGCAAGAAATTGGGTGGAGAGGAAATTCACTGTTCCCACTGGAGATGGGCTGCAGCACACACCCATCTGTTGTTTACTGAGGCTGAGAGTGCTGAACGGTTCCCAGCAAGCAGTGTCTGCCTCCTGCATTTTGCCTCTTTGGAAGATGTTTCTTGTCCTGCCCCTCACCACCCACTCGCTTCTGTCTGCTTTCTCTTTTGCTGGCCCTTTTCCCATAGCAGTTAATGTTTGCCCTGCAAGTGCCAGAGCATTCATCCTTTCTTCCTTGAATGATGTGCTCATTTGCATATCATGCAAACAGCCCAGCTGCTGGAGTCCCAGTTAGAGTAAATAACGGTCACAGTGTTTATACTGATTCCTCCTAGGGCCTTCTGGAACCTGCTGCACAACTCCAGGGAGAAAACAGTTTAGTTGGAATCTCTGCTTAGATCTTCTGACATCATGAATGAACGCTCATGCTAAAAATGCACACATAACCCTCTCCATGTCAATATGTGCTTTAGAGTCTAGTGGCTGAGGGAGGTTTGAGGATGGAAAGAAACGTTCACTGTTAATTTTGTCTTGTCTAACTCCATTTATTAATCTTTGGAGTTCGAAATGTTTTCTAGGTAGACATCCACTTAACAAAAATTCAATGAATAACTCAAGAATTTAACATATTTCCAAGAACATGTATTGTTTTCAAATGTAATAAATTACACTCTATAAATTTATCAGTTTTATAACATCTTAAGTAGAGAATTGGCATTGAATAGAGTTGATCCATAAGTAACACTGAAACACACTACAAGTATTCTAACTCTATGGATTTATTTTTTTTCATTTTCTCTATTTTTATTCTTTTAATTTTTTTTTAAAATATTTTTTCCCTATTTCATCTTAGGAATACAATTTACCCCCCAAACCCAGAGTCAGACTTACCTTTTCTGAATCAGGTGAGGCTGATTCTCCAGGGAAACACAGCCCCTTGAGTAATTACACTTTGTTCAGCACAACAAAACCATTCAATTTATTGGTTCTGAATATCAATCAAATAGATTTTTGATTTTTGTGACCCCAATTGGTACTCCTTAAATGATGCTTGCTTTGAGGTTGTAATTTCTGTATTATTTTTCAGGTCTTTTGTGTTCCAATGAAAGTTTAGAGTTTCTTAGTACTCACCTATATGTGAATCCTTGAATATTTCTATACTATTTCAGGTCATGTGTGCACTTTTAAAACTGTTATAATTCATTTAAACACTTCTAAAATGTGATCATTAGTCATTTAGGGTCAGCCTAGGCTAAACCTTCTTTAAAAATAGTCAACATTTAGATTATAGCAGCTCCTAAATTCCTGGACAGCTTAATGAAAAGATCTAATTGTTTTACACTTTAACGCTCTGGTTTAGAGAAATGTCTTCGCACTAAAATGATTTTACCAGCAACTGGTTTGAATGTTAAGACTTGAAATGTAGGAATTGCAGGTATAAAAAGTGAAGCTAAATCTTAAATGTATATAATACTTATTCCAGCCAGTTCAACTCTTTCTTTCATGCTTACTAGTAGTGTCTCTCTGCTAGGCCCCCTGGAGGACATAGGTGAGTCAGATCGCTCACCTGCACACAGCCCCTCTAAGAAACATTTTAACATGGTACACATGCCAGCAAACAAACCCACATGCACAAGAAAAGTACCTTTTTTTTAAAAAAAACAACTTAGTTTCTGATTTCACTGTAACACTGGTATGTTCTCCTTGGTCATCTTTTCCATATAAACACATCCTTGTGAGATTCTTATCAAGTCCAACAGCTTTACACAGTTTCCATATACTGGTGACTCCCATCCCCATCTCTTCCATCTTGACCACACTCCTGAATTCCATACCTGACTGTTCAACTGATTGAAGTCTACACTCAGATGGTTAACAGACATCTCACACCAAACTAGTACACAGAGTTCCCACCCAACATTACAAATTGCCTCATCTTATAGATTTCATCTCAGCTAATAGCACACTATTCAAGACAAGAACTGCAGGGTCATCCTTGATGCCTCTCTTTTTCTCCCATCCCAAATCTGCTCAATCAGCAGATTCTCTTGGCCCCATCTTTACAACAGATCCAACATTTATCCACTTCTCAACACCTCTACTTCCACAATATTATACAAATACCATCCCCTCTTACCTGGTATTATTGCACATAATCTTTCAAGCAGTTTCTCTGTCTGCCACCCTTCTTCATCTCTTGATCTCCCTTCTTCCTATCCCCCATGCCCATCAAGTTTTCTCAAGGCAAAAGTGTAATTGTCTCAGTATAAGTCAAATCATGTTACTCTTCCACTCAAAATCTTAACAACTGCTCCACCAAAAAATCCTGCTATGGTTCCCTATTTCTTTCAGAGTAGAAACCAAAACATCAGTTTGATGATCCAGAAAACTCCTCACCCCATACCTTTCTGACCCCAACTCACTCTGCCTCAGTGACCTGGCAATTCTTTGACTACCCCAGGCTCCATCCTGCCCCAGGACCTTTGCTCTTCCTATGGTCTCTACTGGAAATATTCTTCCCCCAGATAGCTAGCTCCTACATTGCTAGCTCCTCTCCTACATGTGTTTACTCAAAACTCACTTTCTCACTGGATCTTCCCAGGAAGCCCTAACTAGAATTTAAACCCCAACTTTTCATATTCTTCTTCCTTGTTTAATTTTTTTCTCCTTAACACTTATTACTAATATCTTAAATATTTTACTTATTTATCTTGTTTACAGTCTATGTCCCCTATTAGAATGTAGTCTCTAGGATGTCAGTGATTTTTGTTTTGTTCACTACTTTAATTTCATTACCTTGAACAGTAATATTACTCAATAAATATATAGTAATTTTATGGAGGTATAATTGATATAGGGCTTCCCTGATAGCTCAGTTAGTAAAGAATCTGCCTGCAATTCAGGAGACCCCAGTTCAATTCCTGGGTTGGGAAGATCCCCTGGAGAAGGGATAAGCTACCCACTCCAGTATTCTTGTGCTTCCCTTGTCGCTTAGCTGGTGAAGAATCCACCTGCAATGCAGGAGACCTAGGTTCCATCCCTGGGTTGGGAAGATCCCCTGGAGAAGGGAAAGGCTATCCATTCCAGTATTCTGGCCTGGAGAATTCCATGGGCTATATAGTCCATGGGGTCACAAAGAGACGGATATGACTGAGCGACTCTCATAATTGATATACAACATTACTTTAGTCTAAGGAGTATGACAATGATTTGATATTTATATCAAAATGATGATACTCAATAAATGTTTGATAGAAAGACAAAGTGAATGAATAGTGAATGACTAATTGATCACATCCTTATTATAATATTGGTGACTTTAACTACTTAAAAGTGGATCTTCCTCCAACCTAGATGTCCATCGGCAGATAAATGGATAAGAAAGCTTGGTACATATGCACAAATGGAATATTCAGTTCAGTTCAGTTACTCCGTCGTGTCCAACTCTTTGCGACCCCATGAATCGCAGCATGCCAGGCCTCCCTGTCCATCACTGACTCCCGGAGTTTACCCAAACTCATGTCCATCGAGTTGGTGAAGAAAGCTGAGTGCCGAAGAATTGATGCTTTTGAACTGCAGTGTTGGAGAAGACTCTTGAGAGTCCCTTGGACTGGAAGGAGATCCAATCAGTCCATCCGAAAGATCAGTCCTGGGTGTTCATTGGAAGGACTGATGTTGAAGCTGAAACTCCGATGGAATATTACTCAACCATTAAAAAGAATACATTTGAATCAGTTCTACTGAGGTAGATGAAACTGGAGCCTATTATACAGAGTGAAGTAAGTCAGAAAGAAAAATACCAATACAGTGTATTAATGCATATATATGGAATTTAGAAAGATGGTAATGATGACCCTATATGCAAGATAGCAAAAGAGACACAGATATAATGAACAGACTTTTGGACTCTGTGGAAGAAGGCAAGGGTGGGTTGATTTGATAGAGTAGCATTGAAACATGTATATTATCATATGTGAAACAGATCACCAGTCCAGGTTTGATTCATGAGACAGGGTGCTCAGGGTCGGTGTACTGAGATGACCTTGAGGGATGGGATGGGAAGGGAGGTGGGAGGGGGGTTCAGGATGGGGAACACATGTACACCCATGGCTGATTCGTGTCAATGTATGGCAAAAACCACTACAATATTATAAAGTAATTAGCTTCCAATTAAAATAAATAAATTTTTTAACGTGGGTCTTCCTTTTATTAACTGGTTGCAGGAAGCACCATGTCTCTTTAACCTTCACTTTATTTTCTTAATTCTGAGTGTCACCTCATCTTAAATTTTCCATGACCGTGGAATGGTCCATGGCTCAGTATCAGGCAGCAATTCAGGCACCTAACTGTTGTTTTAAAGGCAAGACTGATGTTTTGGTTGTCCTAGATTTTAGCCGAAATGCTTGCATCTCCTCTTTATCAGTCATACATTCTTAGGCATGGCCAGGAGAGTTTTGCAGGTTATTCCATTATTTTCTCCTGAATTCTTTGTAACATTAACATTGCGACATTTGAAGAAAAGGGGAGGGTTCTCTTGAGGAAGTAAAGTGGCTTTAAAATATTATAGTTATCTTTTAGGACTCTACCCTAAAGAAATAATGACTGAAGATCCATGAATGGAGATATTAATCACATTTACAGTTATCATACTGAAAATAAAAAAGCTAATTGCTTATAATAGGTGAATGCTAAGTGGAAGCTTTTATAGCAATGAAAATGCAATTTTTGCAGAACTTTTTGTGACAGAGTGTTTAGAAGATCTCTTGAAATTTGTTTTATCTTCCTGGGAGCAATAAGGAAAAAAGAGCACATCTTAACTGGTTTATGAACTGCAAGTGTCTTAAAAAAAAGTCAAAATAATAACTTTCACTGGCCAGGAAAAGCTAATCACGAGAATGGTTTGGTTTCCAGTCTTATTAAATATTGTCCTCTCATACAAGAGAGCAGTTGATTCATTAATAAGATCTCAACTCGGAAGAAAAAAATCTTAGATATGAAGGAGCCAGTACAGAGTAAACCTCATTTCTAGTACACGGATTAGAGAGGAGGGTGGAGGTAACTCTACAGGTTAGTGTCATATAAATTATTGCCCAAATTGGGACACTATTAGTGAGTGAGAGAAGGCATTATACTGTTAATAACATATGCCAGAATAGCAGGTATAGGTTGGGAGTGAACAGGCCAACTAGCACATATATCTTCCTTCTGACCTAAGAGACTTTTTCCAAGAGATTTCATGGAAGGTCTCTGGAATCTGGTTTCCAGGGATATAATCGACCAACATTATCTGTAGCCCATCCTACCTCATGGGACTTGTCTGGATTTCACTCCCTTTGAGGCCAGGGCTGGGATGTTAAGAAGAGTTGGGTCATCAGAGTCACTTTATTATTTGCTCAGTGCACTCAGTTTTCCTTAGCACTTACTGTCCTTGGCTTAAAGGGTTGGGACGATTAGGTTGAACAGTATTCTTCTGTTCAGAAATCATCTGAATACCTGGGGATGTGCCTACTAAATCAGTATTTCTGATTACTGATTTACTGTCTGAACATAAAAATCGTGTAGCAGGAAGTACCTGTTAAAAATACCAACTCGAGGCCCCAACTCAGACTGAATGAATTGGTTCTTATGTGGAGAATTCTGAAAGATCTGTATTTAAAATAAGTTCTTCAGGTTATTTTAGTCAATAGGTAAGTTTGAGAAATGCTATTTTACATATTGTAAAGTTTTAAGAAGTTCTTGGCTGGAGAATCCCAGGGATGGCGGAGCCTGGTGGGCTGCCATCTCTGGGGTCACACAGGGTCGGACACGACTGAAGCGACTTAGCAGCAGCAGCAGCAGCAGAGAGAGTATAGGATACAAATATATATATATATATATATATATATATATATATATATATATATACAAATATTTCATATGTGCATATAGATGGGCCAGAAGGAAATGCAATAAAAAGGTTAATATGAATGGAGTGATAATCTCTAAAATAAGGAATTGTGATTTACTCATTTGTCTGTACTTTGCAACCCCATGCACTGTAGCCCTCCAGGCTCTTCTGTCCATGGGATTCTCTAGTTAAGAATACTGGAGTGGATTGCCATTTCCTCCTCCAGGCAATCTTCCCTAGCTAAGAATCAAATCCGTGTCTCTTGTGCCTCCTGCATTGGCAGGCGGATTCTTTACCACTGGCGTCACCTGGGAAGCTCCATAGTGAGTTGTAATCAAACATAATAAAAAAAATTATTTTAAAATTATGAAACTATTTCTCAAACATAATAAGACTGGTTTATTCATTTTCCTTGATGTAAGTGTGAAAATCAGTCAGTTCAGTTCAGTCGCTCAGTTGTGTCCGACTCTTTGCAACCCCATGGACCACAGCACACCAGGCCTCCCTGTCCATCACCACTCCTGGAGTTTTTACTCAAACTCATGTCCATTGAGTTGGTGATGCCATCCAACCATCTCATCCTCTGTCGTCCCCTTCTCCTCCTGCCTTCAATCTTTCCCAGCATCAGGGTTTTTTCAAATGAGTTAGCTCTTCGCATCAGGTGGCCAAAGTATTAGAGTTTCAGCTTCAGCATCAGTCCTTCCAATGAATATTCAGGACTGATTTCCTTTAGGATGGACAGGTTGGATCTCCTTTCAGTCCAAGGGACTCTCAAGAGTCTTTTCCAACACCACAGTTCAAAAGCATCAATTCTTTGGCACTCAGTTTTCTTTATAGTTCAACTCTTACATCCATACATGACCACTGGAAAAACCATAGCTTTGACTAAACATACCTTTGTTGGCAAAGGAATGTCTCTGCTTTTTAACATGCTGTCTAGGTTGGTCATAACTTTCCTTCCAAGGAGTAGTGTCTTTTAATGTCATGGCTGCAGTCACTAATCTGCAGTGATTTTGGAGCCCCCAAAAATAAAGTCTGACACTGTTTCCACTGTTTCCCCATCTATTTGCCATGAAGTGATGGGACCAGATGCCATGATCTTAGTTTTCTGAATATTGAGCTTTAAGCCAACTTTTTCACTCTCCTCTTTCACTTGCATCAAGAGGCTCTTTAGTTCTTCTTCACTTTCTGCCATAAGGGTGGTGTCATCTGCATATCTAAGGTTATTGATATTTCTCCTGGCAATCTTAATTCCAGCTTGTGCTTCCTCCAGCCCAGCATTTCTCATGATGTACTCTGTATATAAGTTAAATAAGCAGGGTGACAGTATACAGCCTTGACGCACTCCTTTTCCTATTTGAAACCAGTCTGTTGTTCCATGTCCAGTTCTAACTGTTGCTTCCTGACCTGCATACAGATTTCTCAAGAGGCAGGTCAGGTGGTCTGGTATTCCCATCTCTTTCAGAATTTTCTACAGTTTGTTGTGATCCACACAGTCAAAGGCTTTGGCATAGTCAATAAATGTTTTTCTGGAACTCTCTTGCTTTTTCTATGATCCAACAGATGTTGACAATTTGATCTCTGGTTCCTCTGCCTTTTCTAAATCCAGCTTGAACATCTGGAAGTTCCCAGTTCACTTACTGTTGAAGCCTGGCTTGGAGAATTTTGAGCATTACTTTACTAGCGTGTGAGATGGGTGCAATTGTGCGATAGTTTGAGCATTCTTTGGCATTGCCTTTTTTGGGGATTGGAATGAAAACTGACCTTTTCCAGTCCTATGGCCACTGCTGAGTTTTCCAAATTTGCTGGCATATTGAGTGCAGCATTTTCACAGCATCATCGTTTAGGATTTGAAATAGTAAAGAGTGAAAACACTTTGTATTATATAAACTATGGTTGTTTCTCTGAAGTTTTCGCAACTTGGAGAACTTCAAGCAGCCACACAGGCTGTGGGCTGCACCATGCCAGGGTGCCATTTACATTGTGCTCTGGTGAGTGGCACCTCATAGGGTGTGCCATGGGCACCTCTGCCTCATTGCCTGAAAAGCTGCTTACCTGGAATTGATTCTTGACTTAGAGATTATATGTAGAAAAGCAAGGTGATTTGTTAAGGCTTATGCATATTTAGCTACTTTTATAGGAGGAATTAGCAAAGATATCACCGATGTGAATGAGTCTTCATAATCATATGGGGAAAATTCTTTTATGATAGATTTCAAGTTAAAACACCTTGATTACTTTAATAATGGAATTGGTTAAAGCACATACAATGCTGCAAACCAATTTCCAAGTAGCCCAGGGCCTAGAGAAGAAATGAGGTTGATGTCAAAAAAGTACCTAAAGCCCCATTGTTTAAATCACCACCATGTTCAATATAAACCTTTCCTTCTCCTGGACATATTGTGTGATTTTAGTTTCATCCATTCACGCATGGACAGCTTAAATATCTGAAGTGTGAAGAGATGAGAAGAATTCATTCATTCAAATAACCAAGAAATATGGAGAGTATCTACTACTTGCTAAGTTCTATACAGAAAACAAAAACAAATCTGGCCTGAATTCTACTACCAAGGATTTGACAACACAGGGAAAAAAGAAGCTTGTATATAACTAATTAAAGAGCATGGAAGAAAATAATAAGTGCCATATTAGGAAGAATTCAAAAGAGGGAGAAATTTACCCACCGCCTGGGATGAGAGTAGTGAAATCTTTCTGAAGGGGAGCTTCTGCAAGAGGGTCCTTGAAGAATGGATGGAGTTTTCTGACTTTGGTCATTTAGAGACATGAAAGAAGCAGAGCGTCAGGCTCAGGCCACAGATAAAGGCTTAGAGGACGGGAAGTGTAAAGGATCACACACATGGTCCTAGTAATGGAGGTGAAGGGCAGAGGCATTGGATGAGAAGCTAGGCTAGCAGGTTCAAGTGATCTGAGCATAGTAATGAAAAAGCCAAGGCTCTCTTCTTATGCTCTCAAAAAGGGACCTGTTAATTCTAGAAAGCAAGCCTGTGGTCACAGCTCAGCTGCCCATCTAGTCTCTCAGAGGGCAAAGCCCCATTACCTTCTTAGGAAGTGAGGGCTAAACACTTCATGTTTCACATGCCATGAGGTAACCAGACAAGGTTGTGTTGCATAGTGTTGGGTTATTTTTATTATTCATGTAAAACGGTAACAGTAAGATTTTTAAAGAAAGTATTGTTGATATAGGCCATTGACTTGGCCACAGAAGTTCCTTTTGCACAGAATCCTCTTATGTGGCCTGTTAATCATAAAAGGATCTTACCTGCCTATCAGAGGAAGGGTTCTTTCTTTATCTTCCTCATAGCTTCAAAGAGCAAGATGATCTAAGTTTGATGTGCATTTGTGTTGTTGTTGTTGGTGGTGGTGGTGGTGGTGGTGGTGGTGGTTTTGTGGTGAGTGTTACTGCCTCAGTTTCTTCATCTTTATTATGGGCCAAGGAATATGGAAAGAGCAATGAAGTATGAGTAAGTAGTGATTGGTGCGTATGTGCTCAGTCATGTCTGATTCTTTGTGACCCCATGGACTATAGCCCACCAGGCTCCTCGGTCCATGGAATTTCCCAGGCAAGAATACTGGAGTGGGTTGCCGTTTCCTCCTCCAGGGGATCTTCCTGACTCAGGGATTGAACCTACATCTCTTGCCTTTCCTGCACTGGCAGGCAGATTGTTTACCACTGAGCTAACTGGGAAACCTGGTGATTATAACTGTGAGGGACAGAGACCTCTGAAGACATCAAATTTTCAGGTCTGGATGAAAAAAAGAAATAAAGAGGCTTTCAGTTGTTTGGTTACCTGGCCAAGAGGCAGTGGAAATGGCTGAGTATCACTCTGGTCCCAGAGCTGAAAAACAGCAACCTAACCAAACCTCAGTAACTCCATTCCCATTGACCCTCTGCTTAACTACTCCGAGCACCATAATTTCCTTGGAAAAGCGGTCATCATTATTTTATTTCAAAGAATTAGTAATAAAATAAGATAATTAGTCAAAAATAAAAGTGTTCTATAATGCAAACTAGTAATAATAATTCTTGCTATGATATGTAAAATATTCAGTATATATTGGGAATTGCTCTGTGCTTCAAATTGCCTCAAATCAACACTTATGCAGGTATTATCAACTCATGCAGACAAAGAAAAATGTTCAGAAAGGTTAAGTGACTTGCCCAAGGTCCAAACAAGGATTTAAACCCAGACCTGTTTGGCTCCCAAGCCTTTGTTCTTTGGTGTTTGAAGTTTTGGATTTCTTTTCTTGTTTTCATTAATCACTAAAGGGCTTCCTTGGAAATGAGCCTATAATAATAATAATAATATGTATTGGCTGCTTACTATGTGATGTACCAGGTACTGTTGTACACACTTGAAATGCAATAACCCATTTAATCCTTATAACCCTATGAGGGAAATTATCTAATTTCCATTTTATAGATGAGAAAATTGAGGCCCAGAGAGGTTGACTAACTTACCCAAACTAGTAAGTGGCTGAGCTAAAGTTCAAACCGAGTCAGTCATATGATTAAGTTATTTAGAGGATAAATAAATTATTAGAAATTTACAAGGGACTTTCTAATTTTTTATTGATATAATACCTGGTATAAAAGCCTTCTTAGCTTTACACAGAGATTTACACAGAGATTAAAATACATCATGCATTTATGTTCTAAAGCCTTGTCAAAACTGTTTGTATTTTGGGCCTACTTTGTCTATCATAAAGTGAGGTTAAAGAATAAGCCACATCTATGAGCATTTGTATACATCTAACTCAAAGCATTGCTTTCCTGATGATCAGTATAAATGTCTAGTTATAGAAATGGTAAATTGATGAAATGTTTCCATTCTTTTTTGGTTTCAACTTAACAAGCTGTACTAATAAGTTATTTTGCTTTTTTAATTTTCCCAAAGAGGTTATGATTTGGTGGCTTGTTGAAACAAGTCTTTTTAGCAAGATTCACTTTAAAGTTAGACATTATGAGTTTCAAATTAAGCTGTCAGCCTGTGAAGTGATATGGAGAGAGACGTGTTACACCACCCTCTCCCCTTAACCCCCGCTCCTCCTGCCCAACCTCTGTGGAGACTGGGAAGTACCAACAGGAATACCAGAGGCCAGGAATCACATTTTCGTAATTCTTTTCTAGTTATGTCAGATTTCTAGCATGCTATTAGAGACACATGTGTCATCCTCACCATCAACCAACATATCATTGCTGTTTCAAACTGTTACTAGAGCTGTTGACACAGAATATTGTGTCTGTCGACAGCTCCAATTAGCTGGCGTGTCTGACTGGTGACAGCATGGTCTACTTTTGTTTACGGGGACGGTGGGAGCTGTATCTTGCCTCCCAACCTCCAGAGTCAGACAGATGGATAGAGCTATATAATCATCAACGGAAGCGTGTGATAAGCTGTCTTCACAAGCCATCGTGTGGAGCAGAACCAACTGCCTTTTGTCTGCTTTTAGAAATGACTGCAAGATCCCTCCCTACTGTCGTTATGAGGGTGAAAATGTATAAAATGCATCACATACATGTACATGTAGCACACACTGGATTGTGATATGAGGAGGAAATAGAGCAAGCTTTTAAAAAAACAAGTGATATTTAATTTGTATCACGTCAGTACTTAAGATGTTTTTGCCTCAGCACTAAGCTGATGAAAGTATATTTCATGGAAAAAATTTTTTAAAATAAACCAATCATCCTTCTATTATTGTTGACATCATACCAGTAAGGATTGTTAAATCACGTTTTGTAACATTTGACACTCTCTACTGTGAATGACCTTTCTCCTGACATGTGGTAGAATCATCAGCTTGGAATTCCCTTTGATAAGTCATCTTCTCCACTAGTTCCCAACTTTTGGTCATAGAGACACATGGGAGAAACGATATTCACAGGCCAAAAAACCCACCTTAATAAGTGTCTTCAAGGATGTGTACAGTTCAGAGTACACAGCTCATAACTCCATATTTTCCAACAGAAAGAAGAAGAATGCAAAGCTAGTGACTAAGAATGATGCAACTGTAGAACTAGTCTGGGATTAGTCTGGATTCCATTTTTTTTTTTTTTTTTTTTTTAGTTTAAAAAATTACTGACCTAGTTCATGAGTTCATCTCCTATCTTCAGTTAACTGCAATTCATCCCTCAGGTTTCAGCTGAAATGCCACTTGCCTAAGTAAACCTTCCCAGGATTTTCATTATACACACAGCACTCCATTTTTCTCCTTTCTAGCATCTGTTGCAGTTTGGAATATCCTTTTGTGTAATTATCTGACTAATTACTAATGTCCACATCTGTGCAAAGTTCCATGAAGGCAGAGAATAGATCATCATTCTCAGCATTGAATCTCTGGTGCCCAGGACAGGAGTTGGTACCTAGCAGGGCCCCAAAGAGATATGTTGGATAAATGCTATTCAGGAAGACTCATACTAGAACTTTCCAGCTAAAAGGAGCACTACTCTTCTGGTTTTCTAAGACTAGAATTTCTTTTTAAGAAAGTACTCCTTTGTGTCTAATTTATGCTGCCAACTTAACCCAGTACTAGATTTAGTTATGCAGTGGTGTGGCTGTGGGAGTCAGGGGATATATTCTGGGCAGAAAGAGTAGCCTGAATGAGACTTCGAAGAGCCCAGTTCTACACATGGCAGGATGGAAGGAGAGGTCTGAGAAGAGTCAGATGGAGAAGGAGGCCTTCAACAATGGACCTTCTGTAGCTCTAGGAGGTCACTCTGAAACTCTGACTTGGAAACATTGAGGGTGATATCTTTTCATCTTTCATTCATGGACAGTAAACATATTAATATTGGTCCTGTCCATGTTGTATATTGGCAACCATGGGAATGAGATGCAGTCTTCTGAAATGGTTTGATGGTGATATCCTCCATATTCAGAAGATAAATGGCATGAAGGAGAAATTATTTTATGTGATCAAAATTTGGGAGTTGCTTTTTATGACAGCATAGCTCAGCCCATCCTGACTGATGTAAAGCTTTTACATTATACTGTTATTTACATATTTCTATATGGTAAACAAAAATCATGTTTTTATCTTAACTGCTCCATACTCAACAAGTTAGATGTTGATGTTTCTTTAGTAGATACTTGAAACCATTTTCTGAGTAAGTGTTTGGAATATGAAAATAAGTATTTACTCAACGGATAACTCATTGAGGGCAGAGGTCATCCCTTTTACATTTTTACTCCTCCCCTGAAGCCCTACACACTTAGTAACTATTTGTTGAAAAAATGGGTCACCTTTTTTTTTTTTTGAAAATATATTTATTCATATATACATTCACTTTACATTATTACATTTTAACATTCATCAAAAACTAAAGAGTTTTTAAGAATTTCTCGAAGTCTTGTACTGATGCCTTGGCCATCCCTTCACAAAATATTCCATCAGGCACAGATACCAATTTGTCTAAAGAGATGTAGTTAGGTTTTGTCGGGTCATACTGTGCTCTTCCTAAATAGGCAAGAAACAAATGTCTTTCTTTGACTTTAAACAACCTTGTATTAAATACCTGCGGGAACCTGACCATGAGGTGGTGGGGCACGCGCATCACGTTGTGCACGTAGTCGAAAGTCTCGGTCAGTTTCCTTTTATTTGCAGTTAGCATCTTCGGGATCTTGGTGATCATGTGTTGAATTTCATTCTGCTGAAAACCTAGTTCCAGCCGAAAAACCTTCATATTTTCCTTCACAGGCTCCAGACTTCCAGTTAGTAGCCTTGGGAGACGAATTACCAGATCTCTAGTCTTCTTCACACTAAGTTCAAGTTCTTTCTGAAAAAATCCCAGTCTGTTATCCAATCTCTCCACTGAAAAACTCAGAAGGAATGGTGCGTTTCTGACCATCTGTGCAATATCCGCCTTACTGAAATTTTTTGACTAGATAAGCCACTCTGGTCTTCAGATTTTCAAGGTCTTCAGAGAAAATAGCATAGTTTTTTGTCAGGAATGGTCCCAGTTGGGTGTCCTCTATGCCCAAATCTTTAAGAAACAGGAGCATTTGCTTAATGTCTTTTTCAAAATCCAGTCGCAGGAGGAGGTTGGCTGCATCGGGATGTTTTTCTATGTTGGATAAATCCACTGCTAGAAGCACGAACCTCCTCAGAGTCTCGGAATGATCCACATAGTCTCGAAGTGTGACTGAAGATAGGGGCAATGGAGAGCCTGCGATAATCTGAACAGCCTCCTCATCGGAGATCGGCTGCAATGGGGACAACGGAGGCACATCGTCCATCCTTCTAGGGACAGCTCAGGATCGAGGCCAGGCATCTTTTGCGTCTTCTGTGGCGGCTCATTCACGGAAGGAAGCAAAGTGCTTTGGGCATAATTAATCTCTCGCCTACCTGAGTTGGCGGACTGGGAACTATTCCACGTGGAGGAAGTCCTCTAAGTCCTAAAACCCCACTGGAGAAAGCAATCCTCAGAGGACGCACGGGGCTGAGCAAAAATGCCACACGACAATGTTTTTCCTGGTCTCTGAAAACCTTTTCTGAGTTGCAGAGCAGTCATGAAGCTACTCAACTTGAGTTGAGCCATCTGGGTATCTGTTGGGCTGACAGCGCCATTTTTCTTAAAGTTGCCCTCCGCGGGGCCGCGAAGGCCTACGGGGCCACGCGGTTCAGGGGCGCGGCCTAGAGCCGAGGAGGAGGAGGGTGGTGGAGGCCGGACCTGGAGCCCCCGGGCAGGGAGCACGCCCCCTTTACCTGTGGCAAGGCCTTCACCGCCCGCCCAGCCGCACCCCGCGGGCCGCCCCTCGGCGCCGCTCTGCCAGCCGCGCTAGCTCGCCCGTCGGCCCACGTGGGCTGCGGCCGGAGTGGGCCAGACCATCGGCGCGGCTGCGCGGGTGGGGAGCGGGCGGCGCGCGGCGGAGTGGACAGAGCCGGCCGCGGGGGACACACGGTCTCCCTCCCCTGTGGGCGCCCGCAGACCCTTGTGATGGGATTGGGAAGGGGCCACACGTCCCTACGGACGCCCCTCCCTGGGACCCGGGCCGGGCGAGCCGCCTCCACCCGCAGCCCGAGGCCGCGTGGACCCTGGGTCACCTTTTAAAAGGTTTTTTTTTTCCTGGTTGAGGCGTGTCAGTTTCATTTTTCTGCATAGATTTTACTTCGCAACATTTGTATCCCTTTCCCCAAGTTCTCCTTATTCTTTCTGAATTGTAGGCACACAGAAGAGCATGGTATGAATCAGTTCAGTTCAGTCCCTCAGTCGTCTCCGACTCTTTTGACCCCATGAATCGCAGCACGCCAGGCCTCCCTGTCCATCACCAACTCCCAGAGTTCACTCAGACTCACGTCCATCAAGTCAGTGATGCCATCCAGCCATCTCATCCTCGGTCGTCCCCTTCTCCTCCTGCCCCCAATCCTTCCCAGCATCAGAGTCTTTTCCAATGAGTCAACTCTTCACATGAGGTGGCCAAAGTATTGGAATTTCAGCTTTAGCATCAGTCCTTCCAAAGAACACCCAGGGCTGATCTCCTTTAGGATGGACTGGTTGGATCTCCTTGCAGTCCAAGGGACTCTCAAGAGTCTTCTCCAACACCACAATTAAAAAGCATAAATTCTTTGGCGCTCAGCTTTCTTCACAGTCCAACTCTCACATCCATACACGACCACTGGAAAAACCATAGCCTTGACTAAATGGACCTTTGTTGGCAAAGTAATGTCTCTGCTTTTTAACATGCTATCTAGGTTGGTCATAACTTTTCTTCCAAAGAGTAAGCATCTTTTAATTTCATGGCTGCCGTCACCATTTGCAGTGATTTTGGAGCCCCCAAAAATAAAGTCTGACCTTGTTTCCACTGTTTCCACATCTATTTCCCATGAAGTGATGAGACCAGATGCCATGATCTTCGTTTTCTGAATGTTGAGCTTTAAGCCAACTTTTTCACTCTCCACTTTTACTTTCATCAAGAGGCTTTTTAGTTCCTTTTCACTTTCTGCCATAAGGGTGGTGTCATCTGCATATCTGAGGTTATTGATATTTATCCTGGCAATCTTGATTCCAGCTTGTGTTTCTTCCAGCCCAGCGTTTCTCATGATGTACTCTGCATAGAAGTTAAATAAGCAGGGTGACAATATACAGCCTTGACATACTCCTTTTCCTATTTGGAACTAGTCTGTTGTTCCATGTCCAGTTCTAACTGTTGCTTCCTGATCTGCATACAAATACCTGCAAGCAATAACTCTGCGTTTCTGTATTGTCAGGCACTTGGATCCAGTTCTACTGCCTTTTCTCAGACAGGCAGCTCCTGTATAATATTTCTGCAGTTGTTGCCTCACATACTTTGGACCTTGGGAAAAACAAATAAGAACTGTTTATTTAACTTTCCCTTTCCAAGACATTTTTACACTTTTTTTTCCATTTGATCCTCCCTGGAAAGCCTAAGAGAACTAATAAGGTAGATATTTCCTCTATTTGATAGATGGGCAAAGTAAGGTTCAGAAAGATTACAAAATTAGAAAATGGGACATGTACCATCAAACTATTGGCAGGCAGTTTTATTGTGTTAAAATCAAGAAATCAGATAAATACTTACCTGGCTGTGCTTTTCCATCAGTTTGATCTTCCAGAAGGCAGAGGTTACTGCTGCTCTGAACATAATTTTTGTTAGGAACAGGTAGCCTGCGAAGGGGGTGGGGATTATGAGAGGAAATAAGTACAGTTTTTAGAATTAAAAATAGTTGAAGGAGGGAAGACTGAGCACAGTCAAGTGTGTTCTCTAGGCAATCAGGATGCATTTTTCTTCCCCTAAATCAAAGAAATGGCATCATTCTATAGACAGAGATTTTAAAAGGGAACATAGCTCAAAGGAGAGAAGGGAGTCTGAAAAATGTAATTCTGATCATATATGCATGAATAATCTCAATGTGAATAAAGGCAGGCACATCTAAAGAATCTTTTGTGACTGCCAAGGGGGGCTCTCTGATGAGCTTGTTTTTAAAAGGGCTTCTAGGAGAGAAGGAAGAAGGGAAGCATGAGGATGGAAGACACTGGCTGGGCAGTGCCATGGACCAGCCCTTAACAGTGGCAGGATTAGACCATAGCCTGCTCAGCCACATGGGACCTGAGATGGACCATTCCTTGCTTATGAGGGCTTGGAGTTGATCTTTGTGCTCCCATGTTTAAGATTCATAAATACCAAACATACCAAAGAGAGATCCTAAAGAGTGTATTCAAATGAAATCTGAAGGAGTTGAAACTGGCAAAAAGAAAATGGTAAACAAATATAGAGTTGCTTTCACGCAAGAAAAATAAGACAGAGAGTGAAAGTGGAGGGCAGGGGTAAACATGTCCTCTAAACCATGGGGAATTCAGAATGTGATGAGGTCTGACTCTGATTAATGTCAAGTATCCTTGCTTGGAGAATCTTCTGCTTTGTTAACAGGAATCACTTCTATTTGCCTGTGGACAGATCTAAGAAGAATAATCTTCAAACTGAGTGGGCCGATCAAGCGATGCAAAGAGGAAACAAAGCCACGACAGATGACGAGAGTGTGTAAGTGTCCTTAATTAGAAAACTATGTTTAGAAGAACTGCATCCCGGGATGCTGAAACACCTTAAAGATATGATCAAAGCACCAGATTCGCTGGCCTTAAGAAACCACAGAGAACAAGAGAAGTCAGACGACTGAGGGGCAAACACCATCCCTGTTTTCTAAAGAGTTAGAAGGATGAAGCATTGATATGATGAACCTAGTGTTGTTGTCTAGCAAAAATATATTTTTATGTTAGAGAGTTTGTGAGCACGTTGTAATGAGAGAGGGCTTCCCTGGTGGCTCAGAGAGTAAAGAATCTTCCTGAAATGTGGGAGACCTGGGTTCAATCCCTGTGATGAGAGAAGCACACATTGAGTTAACATGATTCTCCAAGAACAACTTCTGGTTACTGAAAAGAGACACCCATGCGCACACACCACATTATGGATTGGCAGGTACAGGCAGACTGTGTGTGCTAAGTCACTTCAGCTGTGTCCAACTCTTTGCCGTTCCCTGAACTGTAGTCCACCAGACTCCTCTGTCCATGGGATTCTCCAGACAAGAATACTGGAGTACGTTGCCAGGCCCTCCTTCACGGGATCTTCCTGACCCGGGATGGAACCTGCGCCTCTTACTTCTCCTGCATTGACAGGCAGGCTCTTCACCACTAGCGCCACCTGGGAAGCCCATAGGCAGAATAATAGCCCCCAAAGATAACCTCATTCTTGAACCTGTGAATAAATCAGATTATACAGCAAAGAGAAATTAAGATTGTAGACAGGATAAAAGTTGCTAATCAATTGAATTTGAATGGGGGAGATGACCCTGGATTATCTGGATGGGCCCAGCATAGTCCCAGGGCTTCTGAAATGTGGAAGAGGGAGGCAGAAGAGTCAGTGTCAGAGTGATGCTCTATATAAAAGACTCTACTGGCCATTGCTGCCTTTGAAGATGAAAGGGTGCTATGAGCCTAGGAATGCCAGCAGCCTCTAAAAGCTGGAAAAGGCAAGAAAGCAATTCTCCTCTAGAGCTTCCAGAAGGATCGTGGCCTTACAGATACCTTGATTTTTATCTCAGTGAGACCCATTTTGGACTTCTGATCTCCAAAACTGTAAGGTAATAAATCAATGTGGTTTTAAGTCACTAAATTTGTGGTTATTTGTTATAGCAGCAATAGGAAACTGACACAGTAGGCAAGGGGAGTATCTTGATTCCCCAAGATCTTTGAGAAATTTTCCTACAAACCTGATAAGAAAATTGATTAGTAATATTATTTAGATGGATTTCCAGTTGCTTAAACAATCAGCCCATGTTACGCTGAGAGAAGTTGCCCTGCGTCCTGCCACAGGACTCTGCCCTGGGTTCATTCACTCATTCACCTACTCAACAAATATTTATTGAGCATCTTTTATGTCACAGGCACTGCTGTTAAGAACTGAAAATTCAACAGGGAACAAGAAAGCAAGGTCCCCACACTCAGAGTTTATATTCCAGTGGAACAAACAGACAAAAAACATAGTTTCCAGTAGTGATATGTGCTTTGAAGGAAAATCAAGCAGATTAAGGGAATAAAAGGATGCAGAGGAGGTCTTTTTGGGGATAGGAATGTGTCTTGGGGGTGATATTTGAGCAGACAACTGAAAGCCATGAGAAGGTCTGATGAAAGAAACTTTCTAGGAGAGAGGAAGAGACAGCGCAAAGACCGTGACAGGAGAAAGAGTCTGTCATGTTCTGAAGACAGCAAGAAGGTCACAGGGGCCAAAATGAAACCAGCAAGGGTGGAAGTGACAGGAGACCAGGCAGGAGAGGAAGTAGATCACACAGTGTTTGAGCAGAGGCTGAGTGGCAACCTGGGAGGCATGGTTGGTCTCCATCTTTGATTCCCAATCTCAGATGCTTAGACAAGAGAGGAAAAGGTGTACTGCTTTGAACCCAGTTCCTCCTCTATCTGTGGCCTTTGTGGCTGTGGCTTGGTACCTCTTACTCTAATACTGCTCACTCCTCTCTCCCTGACTTGAGGGGTCAAGACCTCCTCTTGACAGGAAGAAGATAAAGAATGATTTACTCCTCTGTAGTATAATTTTAGTTGAGTCCCTTGGCCATACAACTTCTGAAGCCTCTTTAGTCTTTAGGATTGTATGATTATGTAATTAGTACTCTCACAGGGCCACACGGCTACTGGGCTTTAGCATCTCGTGGGTGAGAATAATATCCACTCTCTCTCAAAAGGTTACTGTAGGGAAAATACTGTGATAATATATCTTAGAGTGCTTTACAAAGATTAGAGCTATGCAAATATAATTTGCTATTAATAATTTATAGTTTTTATTCACTCTTTACAAATCATCATTTTAAATTCTTATCTAATCATCTTAGTGGACACTTTCCGACTCAATAACATGTATGAATTCAAATAAATCTTGAGGAATCAAAGGAAAAAATAAGACAACTACAAATGATTTCAAAGAAATTCCCACTGAATATCTTGTATTATTTCTTGGGTCCATTAACATCTCCAACCTCATTTCTAAATAGTTACAACTAGTGTAAAAAGAGGCAGACTGGGAGGTGCCAAGTATAGTGTAGTGGTTAAAAATGTAGACTTTGGGTTTGGATCCCAGCTCTTTCCCCTACTAGGTACATAGCCTTGAGCAAGTAACTGAGCTGCTCTGTGCCTCAGCTTTCTCATCTGTAAATGGTAGTAATTATTAAATGATTTCATTTATGTAAAGTATTTAAAACATCACTTAGTTGAGGGAAAACACTCAACTAACATAAGCTATTATTACCTATATTAATTATTTATTATGGCATAACAATATTACCACAAACTTGGTGCTAAAAACAACACATTTATTATTGCATAGTTTCTGTGAGTTAGGAAACCAGACATGGCTTAGCTAAGTCCTTTGCTTCAGTGAATAATAGGCTACAATTAAGGTATCTGATGGGGCTGCAGTCTCACCAGAGGCTCAGTTGAGGAAGTATGGGGTTCTAAGCTCACAAAGTTACTGCAGCATTCAGTTCCTTGCAGGTTGCTGAACTGAGGACCTCAGTCTCTCTTCAGCTGTTGGCCCAAGGCCACCCTTAGCTCCTTATTGCATGGATCTCTCCATATAGAACCTCACACCATGGCAGCCTGCTCAAAACCACCAAAGGAGAGTCACATACATGCAGTCATACACATCCTGTCACCTTTGCCATATTCTATTAGTCAGAAGCAGATCACAGGTCCTGCCCACACTCAAGGAGAGGAAACCACACAAGGCTATGAATGCTAGGATCATGCGAGTCCCAATAGAGTCTGTCTGCCATATTAATCTTATTTTCTCAATCCACTAATGAATATATTTCGAATAGGGGAGACAGATCATATGTGAAGCTGCTTCTCTAAAAAGCACCGAGAACTTGATCCAATTCTTTCATTGAAATTACCAAAGGTGCACGCTGCTTAACTTTTGTCCCAACAGTTTGTGAGTTCCTCAAGAACAATAAACCTTCAGTTGCTAACAATTTTGCTGAAATATTGATCACAAATTTGCCATATATTATATATGATATAAACTCATGGCAAGAGAATTCTAAATGCTACTTTAAACATGAATCAGATTAAAACAAGCCCATTCAGTTATATAAATTTGGTTTTTATTACATATACGAGTAAGCAGGTCAGTGAAGAGAGAAATAAAGGCTTACATTTAGAGGGAATCTTCATCTTTCTTTTAAGTAAAGAGAATTTCATGGTGTAAAGTCCTAAATGATTTGTTCTTCTTGCTATACACTCTTTGTAGTTGTTTTTTCTCTCCAGACACTTACCAACCATCTGCTTCACACCCTTCTCTGCCTGCTTCTTCAGCATGGTCTCAGGCCACTTTCCTCATGATGTTCCAGCCACGCTGGCCTTCTTCCTATGTCTCACACTCACTGAACTTTTCTGCCTCAAGGTCTTAGTCATGTTGTATGAAAAATGCCTCTCCAAGTCGCTTTCTTGACTGGCCCCTTCTTTATATTCAGACCTCAGTCCCCAATCCTCAGAGAGGCATTTCCTGAATTCTCTATCTAAAGTTCCCTCTTGTCCTGCCACAAATCCTTCTACCAGAGAGGTTCTTCAGCTTTGTTGTGCATCACATTCCCTGGACAACTAGTTAAAACACAGATTGTTACATCAGTTTCTCATTCAGTGTGACCCAGAAAATTTCATTTCCAGCAAGTTCTGAAGTGGTGGTCTAAGGACCACACTTTGAGAACCACTGGTTTATCACATCATCTTATTTTATTTTCCTTGTTACACTCATCTCTTTCTATGCATGTGTTTACTTATTTGTTAGACTTTAGGTCCTATGAACATCAAGGGCAGTGTAATAAGTTACTAGTGCAGAGCCAGATGCTTGGCATATAGTTTCTATTGAATAAGTGAACAAATAATGAATAGGTTGAAATATAGAAGGAAATTCTACTAGAATCACATTAGTTTTTGGAGCTAAATTAAAGGATCCAATTTTACTGTGGTTTCACAAATAGAAATTAAAGATTGCTTAGAAAATCTATATTTTAAGCTTTACAGTAATTAAAAAGTAAGCTTTTGTGACTCTATCCACATAAAACACTGGATTGCCATAATTCTCATATGATGGCAAATATAACTATATTATATTAATGTAATATAAGAGCAAGTAAGATAAGACAAGTGTAACATTAAACAGGTTAATTTTGTAAGTAGTTTGTACTAGTGAGCATATTTCAATGAAAATACAAACTCAACATATTTTAAACTAAACAATATTGCTTTTAATTTTATCTGGGTACATTTTTTTTCTCTCATCTTCATTTTTTCCTCTTTTGTATCTCACAAGAATACCAAAAATTATGTTTTTGCCTCAACTATAGATTCACTGTACATCTAACCTTCCACCCTGGAGTGTTTCCATCATTTTCTTTCATTATGACCATAAACATTTTTGATAACATACATTGATCATCAATTACCTATATCACTTGCTTGCAACACTGTGGATACCACATGCAGAGTGGATATCTTTTAAAATGAGCAACCTGATTAAACAAAGTTGGTATGTACTAATTGTGAGGCATAGGTCTTTTGGAAAAAAAGAAGTCTAGGAAAATGCATAATTAAAAACAAAAACAAAAACAGAGGCCCAAAATGACTGCATCTTGGCTTTTGACAAAGAGTATGTTATGGGGGTTGTGTGTGTACATATATATGTCATCAAATAAAGTCTAGATTTGGCACTTATGTCTCCCCAGTTTCAACCCTAACTACCCAGATACCAAGTCATAACTTCAGTGGCCCAAAGTGACTGGTGACCAGAGGAACCTGATACCTGTCAGACTTCACTTCTGTCTTCTACTGAAGAGACGTTGCTGTTGGGCAAAATGCAAATACTTATGCTCAGGTGTAAGCAGTTTCAGCAAGTGGACACTACCTGTAGCCTCCTTCATCTCTGAATGAATAGCCTTTGATTGACAACATTGTAAAGCAAAGTCACAAATTCATAAATATTGTGGTTAGATATGACCCTAGAGATTATTATTTTTTAAAAAAACTCTCCTTTAAGAGATAAGGATATTGACACATAGATAAGTCAAGTGATTTTCCCAAGGTCACATGGGAAGTCGAGGACCACACTCATGTATCCACAGTGCTCTTCGCCTCAGACACTCTTTTCTCCCCTCACCCTACATTCCTTTCACTGTTAGGTGGCTTGAAGAAAATCCACTAGACATACGCTATTACAATTCAACGTAATGTGAGAAATTAATTAATAATGATATACATGTATGCAAGCTTTCCATACTTCTATATTTCCATTTAAATTGTACTAGGTTTGTTATGCACTGAATCATGCCCTCCCCCAAAGTTTATATGTTGAATCCCTAACCCCTAGTGTGACTATATTTGGAGATAAGGTCTTTAAGGAGATTATTAAGATTAAATGAGGCCGAACTTACTTACAAAACCCAAATAGAGTTACAAATGTAGAAAACAAACTTATGGTTACCAATGAGGAAAGAGCAGGGGGGCGATAAATTGGGAGATTGGGATTGACATGTACACACTACTATTTATAAAATAGATAACTAATTAGTACCTACGGTAAAACATAGGCAACTCGACTCTAATGACCTATATGGGAAAAGAATCTAAAAAAAGAGTGAGTGCACGTATAAGCTGTTCACTTTGCCTTACAGCACTAGCTAACACAACATTGTAAATCAACTACAGGAGGAGCCCGGCAGGCAACAGTCCACAGAGTCACAAAGAGTCGGACGTGACTTAGTGACCGAACAACGACAACAAATAATAATAAGAGGGAAAACTTCGGCATACTGGAACAGCAAAAAAAAAGAAAAAATTAAATGAGGTTGTAAAGGTGGGGCCCTAATCCAACAGGAGTAAAGTTTTTATAAGAGGAGAAACATACAACAGGTGTGTGTATACACAGAGGAAACACCATGAAAAGACACAGTGAAAAAGCAGCCATGTGCAAGCTAAAGAGAGAGGTCTCAGGAAAAAACAAACCTACTTCCAAAACAGTAAGAGACTGTGGTATTTTCCTATGGCAGCCCTACAACTTTAATAAGGGCTGATTCAAGATCGAGCATTCTTCCTGGTGAGAGCTTTATAAATGAGTTCAACCTTTTCCTCATTTCTGCCACTAAATGCTAGAAGTAAAGCTATCACAGTTAGCCCATAGTAAGATTGTTCCTTTGGTAAATAATGAGAACTCTCAAACAGTCTTTTTGAACAAGAAATGTGATTCCATTTGGCTGGACTCACATATCACAAGTGAATTGCTGCCACTTTGGGAGGAAGGCCAACCCAACAGTTCATCTCGTGGGACCAGTCCCTTCTGGCTTCATCCTTTCTCTCTGTTCTCCACCACTCTCCACCACACTGCATTCATTTTTACAGTTGTTTTTGTTTGAGAGGAAAAGAATATAGAAACAGATAAATAAGTAGAAGTCCATGTTTGTCAAAGAAAAATTGTAGCTATGGGTAAAAATGGGAGAGCAGAGTTCTGCTGCAAGTCTGGTTTGGAAGATGCCAACCAATTTCAGCAACTTAGTGTGTGGAATATTGGATGTGTAACATTATCCCTTTCACATCCTCATCATCATGCGCATAGCTCATACCTTAATTTCATGAGTGATTCACCATAATGAATGTGGTGGGAGAAAGTTTTGAGATGGGGCACCAGCTGGCTGCAGCCTTCCCTCTTGGCTGTGAGTAAAAAGAAACATTATAATGACTGAGGCTGCTTTGAGTTAGAGTCTCCATGTGATTCTGGCTCCCTACTTCCTACCCCATGATGTCTAACTCTTTGGCCTGGTTTCTGATGTTCCTATGCTTGTCTGTCCCATACAATTCAACCAAACTGATGTCACAGGCCTTCTCAGCACCATTTCTCCCCATTGGGCTCACCCCTGCTGATTCTCTTCCCAGAAATACTCTCCCCCTCATCTAGATTCTGCCAATTTTCAAAGCTCACCTTAAGTCCCATCCCCTCTAAGAAACCCATGAAGATAATCATCTCAGTCTTTGGCTCTTCCCAAACTGCTTTTGCAATTTGTCATTACCACATAGTTAGTATCTTATTATATATTCTTTGATCCATAAGTTTTCTGTTTTTAACTTTATGCAATACTGGTGGCTATGTAGAGGCAGTTCTGTATGGAAGAAAAATTATGGGCTTTAGAAATAGACAGATCTAGGTTGAAATTCCAGATCTGTCATTTATGAGTTGAGTGACTTGGGTAAGTTACTCAACCTCCCTGAGCCTTATTGGCTCTGTCTGTAAATAAGAATATAGTAACTATATTCCAATATTCTTGTAAGAATTAAGTGATCGTGTATGTGGTATGCTTCTTTCATGTATATTGGTCTCTCCTTCTCCACCGTTAATAATACTAAGTTACATAGAATTGTTCAATTTGCAAAGTGCTTTTCTTTAATATATCCTATCATTTATGAGTTCCAGCTTTGTGGAATGACTCTAAGACTCTCTATGGAATTGTTATTCATGCTTCCCTCGTGGCTCAGACAGTAAAGATTCTGCCTGCAATGCGGGAGACCCAGGTTTTATCCTTGAGTCAGGAAGATGCCCCGGAGAAGGGAATTGCTACCCACTCCAGGATTCTCTTGCCTGGAGAATTCCATGCTTTTCATACTGGCAGAGCTGGAGGCATACAGAAAATACCACCCTAACTGCAGCAGTTTCAAGCACAAGATGGACTGAGACTTCAACTACCCCCTTCAGAAGAGAGAAGGAAGAACCCGGCAGCAGTGGAGAGAAGCTAGGAAAGCTAACGGGCTATAAGACTGGCTCCGTCAGGACCTCAGTTATCCAACACATAGTGTACATAGAGTCACTATTTGATCCAAGGCAGTACCCTAGCAGGTCTAATCTGGTGGATGGACATCAGAAGTTAGAATCTTAAGGACAGCTATCAGTCAAAGTCATTCAGGTGACAGCACTCAGGTCATCAGCCCACTCAAAACATATGCCATGAAGAGAAGACCAAAGCAGTAGGGTCCTTGGAGCCAAGAGCTGGAAGATTTTTTAAAATTAATTTCTGTCTAATTGAAGGATAATTGCTTTACAATATTGTGTTTGTTTCTCCTGGAAAATTTAAGAAGGGCATCATCTGGGCACCAGACAAAAGCTCTGGGATCTAGAGTCCCATTTTCAAGATAACAGCAGCAGAAAGCATGGTGATGAAGACCAGAAAAGGCTCAGAAAGACTCAGAGGCCAGATGTGCCCCTAGGCTCATGGTAGGCAGACCAGACAGTAAATTCATGGTAACAAGACTAATTTCAGGTCCTGCCAGCTGGTCACCTGGGCCCTGTTCTCTTTCTTCTGCCTGTGTCCTTTTGCAAGCAGCTGACCACCTGGTAACCTTGGCTTAAAGTACTAGCCAAGGTAATAGGCAATAGTCTTTAATTCAGGAATGTCCCAGATTTCTCTCTCACTTACATTTTTTCTTCCCTGTCTCTATATGCCTGAGAGTTCCAACTCTGCATATCTATTTCTGCCCCATCTTTGGATAGCCCTTTTAAACTGCCTTTTCAGGCTTAGCCCTTTCATATATCTGCACATTTAAACACAACCTTTGACTCTGCATACATGCACTTAGTTTAAAGCAGTACCTGCCACTCTTGGAAAAGGTGTCTGCAGCATTTACTTCCAGCTTGGCCATGGTGTCCTCACCCTCTAATTAGAGCCAGCCATCTGGACAGGCCGAGGCTTGCCCTGCTCTGGTTTGGCCCAGGGACTGGACAGGGGGTGGGATGGGGACTGGCTGAGCCTGCTGTAGAGAACATTAATGACTCCAGCTGGGAGAGCTAGGGCAAGGTCACAACTGACAGACACATAAAAGCCTGTCTTGATCCATTTGTTGGGAGACAACCATGAACTTAGGAACAATTCTGCCCTTGAGAATGGAGTGATTCAATTTTCAACTTCAGGCTCTTGCCTTGGCTAGCTTCCTTAGCAGCTAAAATACACCATCTGCTTAACTTCCTATGCCCACTTGCTTGCTGGAGAAATTGTTTGTCTAGCCTCCCACCTGGCTAAAGCTCACAGAGGAAACAACTAAAGATGCCTGGGGGCCTTTCCCAATCTCTCCTGTAAGAATCAAAAGATTTTACTATTTGGAAATGTATTTCCTGTCTTATTCCTTAGTCACTTTTGGAAAGCATTTCACTGGCTTAATTGTCCACTCAGTAAAAAGGAAATTGTCTCCTCAGTACCACAGTATAGTAAAAAATACACTTATAGCTACCTTGACATCAAATTAACAGCATAACTGAGGAGTTTATATCTTTACAGATAAGAAGACTTTCAAAGTAATAACTCCAGACTAGAACACTTAAAGAACTGCTCCTCTACTGATCTGCACTACAAATAACTACTCCTGGGCTGCCTAGAATGCTAACCAGATTTCCATTTCATAGAGAGTACTTCTGGCACATTTGAACTATATCCCAAGTCTTTAAATCTGCAGATTCTAACTAAAAGCCAGGATGTTAAAATGGTACAGCTGGGATAGGGCAAGGAAAATGACTGCAACACAAAAATCTTCAATGCCTCCCCCCATTCCCTACAGCAAAAAATCAAAATTTCCACATCAAGCGCACGGTAGCTTCCCACATTTATCCCATCCACTCTCTTCTAAGTGATTTTTGTATCAACATAACATACCAATACCCCGAAAGGTGGCTCCCTGACCCTAAATCACACATTTGAGTGTAGTAGTCCATTTCTCATTAAGGAGATCTTAAATTATCTTTACAAATTATCTTTAAATTATCTTGGTTTTACTCTGAAACCAAGCAGGAAACTTCAAAGTGGGAAGTTCTGATGTGGAGAACATTCTAAAACATTCTACATTGAGGAAAGGACTTACCCTTGAGCAGAAAGGCAGTTAATCATGAAACCCTGAAAAAACACTTTGTTTTCACAGGGAAATTTCTACCAATATCTCTTTCTAGAATTTTATTAGAATCCTATGAGAATGGAATATAGGGCTGCTCATATACCTGCTCCTTCTGACACCAACCTCCTCTTCATCCCCAAGCTCCAGACTCAGGACTAAGGCATCCTAAAGTATTTAATGAGTTTTTAAGGCCTTTATAATATTTGATTCTAGGAGTCTAAGTCCCCCTACCTAAGGGTATAGTCACAAGTGTGTGTGTACCTGTGTGTGTGTGCCCACCTGTGCACATGTGTTTGAACAGCTATGTGTGTATATGGATGGTTGGTAGGTACATTTTCATGTTTTGGGCCAGATCATCGTGATCTGTATATGCCATATTGCCTGCTATTACTAATCCTGGGACCTACCCTAATTCTTGGAGTTTTTGTCCCATTTTTCATTGTAGGATAACAAGTATCTTGACTGTAATCTATTAATTGAATAATTGAATAAACTTGTTTCCCTCCAGCGTGAGCATATTGTTTGCACACAGTGTCATCCTGGGCCCTCCAGCTATGGAAGGCCTGCCAGATATGTTTATTAAACCCCCTGTGCTTGGAAAGAACACAGAAAACTGTCATCTAGAGCAATACAAAAGTGCCTATCTCAGCTGGAGATCTCGCTGTTATGAATAAAGGAAGAGTTTGTGGTACAGTTTTGAGATGTAAAGAGAAAAAGCTTCCCCATGGTGCAAATGTGTTGTAACCCTCCGGCGAGAAAAAAATATTGAATTGTTGCTGGCAGGACAATGTAATTATTGAGTTAGCAGCAGTTATGTTTCTAAGCTTCTTAAGGTAAAAAAATCACATTAATTTGGCCTTCTCCAAAGGACATTCCAGGTTGTTAAATGGAGCTGTTGAAACATTTTTCACTAATGAACCTAGCCAACAAACAGCCATTTCCACTGAAGTCAAATACTGGGCAAGTTGGCAGTGAAAGAGGAGACGTGCTACCTCAGAGGCTGTCTTTGTCTGCTTGAGGCCATACTATCTTGGGATGTGTTTTCCAAGCTCCCGAGGTGCAGGCATTTGACCTAGGCGGTAACTGAGTTGGGGGCAGGATGGAAGTCACAGTGCTGTACTCAGAAGACCAAGTGCATCAGACGTTGGCCTCTTTCTGAAGAACAGAACTCATGGCACACCCCCTGGGATGATGGGCCTTAGGCCAAGAGCTTTCCAAGATGCAAAATGCTCTCTTCCAGACGAACAAAACACTCAGCTTCTGCAAAATGGAGGCTTTCATCCCTTTGCACTGATCCCGCAGGGCTTGGGTAGTTTCTGACACACTGTAGGCCCTGCCCCTGAACAGCACCACCTCTTCCAGGAAGGGGAAAGAGCCAGTGGTGCTCTGGGATTCAAACTTGGATTTGAGATCATCCAGTGATGGTCAGGTAACACAGTACATCATGCAGGAACCTATATTCCTTCACTGAGGCCCTTGTTGAAATGTCAATGGGGGAAAAAATAAATCTATGCTTCCTGTTACTAAGACAGGGCTGGGCTACTGGGCCTGCCAGGTTCCCTGGGTGTGCTTCTGTTGAATACTACTGAGAGGGTGATTTTCTTGGCAACCAGGTCAAACTTCTTTGTTGCTTCCCTCCCTTACTCTATTGGGTGGGATCAGGGCACTGCTCAACAAAGGGGATTAATGAGTAAGGAAGTTAGGTTGAGGATTCCTTGACCTATGTTTCAGTGTTAACATATAACGAATGGATTCAAGGGGCTTGCCTGGTGGCTCAGTGGTCAAGAATCAGCCTACCAATGTGGGAGACGTGGGTTTGAATCCTGGGTGGAGAAGATCCCCTGGAGGAGGAAATGTACCTCCACTCTAGTTTTCCTGCCTGGGAAATCCCATAGAACAGAGGAGCGTTGTCAGGTGACAGTTCATACAATCCCAGAGAGTCAAACATGACTTAGTGACTAAATAACAACAACTGATTCAAGGAGGCAGTGTGGAGTCTTGGAAAGTGCTGGTTTTGAAGCTACACTGGACTAGATTCATATTCTTTAGACTTGTAGACACAGGCAAGTCATTTATCCTCACTACTATCAAGTTCAATGTCTATAAACTGAGTTAAAAAAAAAAGCCTCATTTGTGAGAATCAGATATAATGCCTTTAAAGACAATAGAATCATATCTGACAAATAGCAGAACCAATAAACTTAACTGTTATTGGTTTTTTAAAAATTTATTTATTTTTAATTGAAGGATAATTGCTTTACAAAAGTTTGTTGTTTTCTGTCAAACCTCAACATGAATCATCCATAGGTATACATATATCCCCTCCCTTTTGAATCTCTCAAAACATAGGAAAAGACTCTACACATGGACATCATCAGATGGTCAACACCAAGATCAGATTGATTATATCCTTTTCAGAGAAAGATGGAGAAGCTCTAAACACTCAGCAAAAACAAGACTGGGAGAGGACTGTGGCTCAGACCATGAGCGCCTTATTGCCAAATTCAGACTTAAATTGAAGAAAGTGGGGAAAACCACTAGACCATTCGGGTATGACCTAAATCAAATCCCTTATGACTATACAGTGGAAGTGAGAAATAGATTTAAAGGACTAAAGCTGATAGACAGAGTGCCCGAACTATGGATGGAGGTTCATGACATTGTACAGGAGACAGGGAGTAAGACCATCCCCAAGAAAAATAAATACAAAACAGGAAAATGGCTCTCTGAGGAGGCCTTCCAAATAGCTGTCAAAAGAAGAGAAGCAAAAAGCAAAGGAGAAAAGGAAAGATATACCCATTTGAATGCAGAGTTCCAAAGAATACCAAGGAGAGATAAGAAAGCCTTCCTCCGTGATCAGTGCAAAGAAATAGAGGAAAACAATAGAATGGGAAAGACTAGAGATCTCTTCAAGAAAATTAAAGATACCAAGGGAACATTTCATGCAAAGATGGGCTCAATAAAGGACAGAAATGGTAGGGACCTAACAGAAGCAGAAGATATTAAGAAGAGGTGGCAAGAATACACAGAAGAACTGTACAAAAAAGATCTTCACAACCCAGATAATCATGAAGGTGTGATCACTCACACTCACCTAGAGCCAGACATCCTGGAATGTGAAGTCAAGTGGGCCTTAGGAAGCATCACTACGAACAAAGCTAGTGAAGGTGATGGAATTCCAGTTGAGCTATTTCAAATCCTAAAAGATGATGCTGTGAAAGTGCTGCACTCAATATGAGAGCAAATTTGGAAAACTCAGCAGTGGCCACAGGACTGGAAAAGGTCAGTTTTCATTCCAATCCCAAAGAAAGGTAATGCCAAAGAATGCTCAAGCTACTGCACAATTGCACTCATCTCACATGCTAGTAAAGTAATGCTCAAAATTCTCCAAACCAGGCTTCAACTGTACGTGAACAGTGAACTTCCAGATGTTCGAGTTGGTTTTAGGAAAGGCAGAGGAACCAGAGATCAAATTGACAACATCCGCTGGATCATCAAAAAAGCAAGAGAGTTCCAGAAAAATATCTATTTTCTGCTTTACTGACTATGCCAAAGCCTTTGACTGTGTGGATCACAATAAACTGTGGAAAATTCTGAAAGAGATGGGAATACCAGACCACCTGACCTGCCTCTTGAGAAACCTGTATACAGGTCAGGAAGCAACAGTTAGAACTGGACATGGAACAACAGACTGGTTCCAAATAGGAAAAGGAGTGTGTCAAGGCTGTATGTTGTCACCCTGCTTATGTAAATTATATACAGAGTACATCATGAGAAACACTGGTCTGGAAGAAGCACAAGCTGGAATCAAGATTGCCGGGAGAAATATCAAGAACCTCAGATATACAGATGACACCACCTGTATGTGGTGTTATGGCAGAAAGGGAAGAACTAAAGAGCCTCTTGCTGAAAGTGAAAGAAAAGAGTGAAATTTGGCTTAAAGCTCAACATTCAGAAAACGAAGATCATGGCATCTGGTCCCATCACTTCGTGGGAAATAGATGGGGAAACAGTGGAAACAGTGTCAGACTTTATTTTGGGGGGCTCCAAAATCACTGCAGATGGTGATTGCTGCCATGAAATTAAAAGATGCTTGATCCTTGGAAGGAACGTTATGACCAACCTAGACAGCATATTAAAAGCAGAGACATTACTTTGCCAACAAAGGTGCTTCTAGTCAAGGCTATGGTTTTTCCAGAAGTCATGTATGGATGTGAGAGTTGGACTATAAAGAAAGCTGAGCACCGAAGAATTGATGCTTCTGAACTGTGGTGTTGGAGAAGACTCTTGAGAGTCCCTTGGACTGCAAGGAGATCCAACCAGTCCATCCTAAAGGAGATTAGTCCTTGGTGTTCATTGGAGGGACTGATGTTGAAGCTGAAACTCCAATACTTTGGCCACCTGATGCAAAGAGCTGACTCATTGGAAAAGATCCTGATGCTGGGAAATATTGAGGGCAGGAGCAGAAGGGGACAACAGAGGATGAGATGGTTGGGCGGCATCACTGACACGATGGACATGGGTTTGGGTGGACTCTGGGAGTTGGTGATGGACAGGGAGGCCTGGTGTGCTGCGGTTCATGGGGTTGCAAAGAGTTGGATACGATTGAGCGAGTGAATTGAAGTGAACCCATCTCCCTCCCCATCCCACCCCTCTAAGTTGATACAGAGCTCCTGTTTGAGTTTCCTGAGCCATACAGCAAAGTCCCATTGGCTATGTATTTTACTTATGGTAATGTAAGTTTCCATGTTACTCTTTCCATACATCTCACCCTTTCCTCCCCATCTACCCATGTCCATAAATCTATTCTCTATGTCTGTTTCTCCATTGCTGCCCTTAAATAAATTCTTAGTACTATTTTTCTAGATCCCATGTATAGCATTAGAATATGATATTTATCTTTCTCTTTCTGACTTACTTCACTCTGCATAATAGATTCTAGGTTCATCCACCTCATTCGAACTGACTCAAATGCCTTTCTTTTTATAGCTGAGTAATATTCCATTGCATGTATGTACCATGTATGTACCACAACTTCTTTATCCATTCATCTGTTGATGGAGATCTAGGTTGTTTCCATGTTCTAGCTATTGTAAATAGTGCTGCAATGAACAAGGGGATACTTGTGTCTTTTTCAATTTTTGTTTCCTTAGGGTATATGCCTAGGAGTTGGATTGCTGGGTCATATGGTGGTTTAATTCCTAGTTTTTAAAGGAATCTCCATACCGTCTTCCATAGTAGCTGTATCAGTTTACATTCCCACCAACAATGCAAGAGGGTTCCCTTTTCTCCACACCCTCTCCAGCATTTATTATTTGTAGAGTTTTTGATGATGGCCATTCTAACTGGTGTGAAGTGATACCTCATTGTAGTTTTGATTTGCATTTCTCTAATAATGAGTGACGTTGAGCATCTTTTCATGTGTTTGTTAGCCATCTGTATGTCTTCTTTGGAGAAATGTCTGTTTAGGTCTTTTCCCCACTTTTTGATTGGGTTGTTTGTTTTTTTGGTATTGAGTTGTATGAGCTGCTTGTATATTTTGTAAACTAATCCTTTGTCAGTTCTTTCATTTGCTATTATTTTCTCCTGTTCTGAGGGTTGTGTTTTAACTTTGCTTATAGTTTCCTTTGCTGTGCAAAATATTTTAAGTTTAATCAGGTCCCACTTGTTTACTTTTGTTTTTATTTCCATTACTCTAGAAGGTGGGTCTTAGAGGATGTTGCTTTGATTTATGTCATCGAGTGTTCTGCCTATGTTTTCTTCTAAGAGTTTTATAGGTTCTGATCCTATATTTAGGGCTTTAATCCATTTTGAGTTTATCTTTGTGTATTTTGTTAGGAAGTGTTCTCATTCTATTCTTTCACATGTAGCTCTCCAGTTTTCCCAGCACCATTTATTGAAGAGGCTATCTTTGCCCCATTGTATATTCTTGCCTCCTTTGTCAAAAATAAGGTACCCATAGGTGCATGAGTTTATTTCTGGTCTTTCTATCTTGTTCCTTTGGTCTATATTTCTGTTTTTGTGCCAGTACCATACTGTCTTGATGACTGTAGCTTTGTAGTATAATCTGAAGCCAGGAAGGTTGATTCCTCCAGCTCCATTCTTCTTTCTCAAGACTGCTTTGGCTATTCAGGGTCTTTTGTGTTTCCATATGAATTGTGAAATTTTTTATTCTAGGTCTGTGAAAAATGCCATTGGTAATTTGATAGGGATCACATCGAATCTGTAGATTGCATTTGGTAGTATAGCCATTTTCACAATATTGATTCTTCCTACCCAGGAACATGGAATATCTCTCCACCTGTTTATGCCATCTTTGATTTCTTTCATTAGTGTCTTATAATTTTATGTGTACAGTTCTTTTGTCTCCTTAGGTAAGTTTATTCCTAGATATTTAATTCTTTTTATTGTAATGGTGAATGGGATTGATTCCTTAATTTCTCTTTCTGATTTTTCATTGTTATTATATAGAAATGCAAGTGATTTCTGTGTATTGATTTTGTATCCTGAAACTTTGTTAAATTCACTGATTAGCTCTAGTAATTTTCTGATACTATCTTTCATCTGCAAACAATGAGGACTTTACTTCTTTTCCAATCTGGATTCCTTTTATTTTTTTTCTTCTCTGATTGCCGTAGCTAGGACTTCCAGAACTATGTTGAATAATAGTGGTGAAAGTGGATACCCTTGTCTTGTTCCTGATCTTAGGGAGAAAGCTTTCAGTTTTTCCCACTGAGAATAATGTTTGTTGTAGGCTTTTCATATATGGCCTTTACTATGTTGTGGTAGGTTCCTTCTATGCCCATTTTTGGATGAGTTTTCATCATAAATGGGTGCTGAATTTTGTCAAAGTCTTTTTTCTGCATCAGTTGAGATTATCATATGGTTCTTATCTTTCAATTTGTTAATATGGTGTATCACATTGATTGATTCGCATATACAGAAGAATCCTTGTATCCCTAAAATAAACCCAACTTGATCATGGTATATGGGCTTCTTGATGTGTTGCTGAATTTTGTTTGCTAAAATTTTGTTGAGGATTTTTACATCTATGTTCATCAGTGATATTGACCTATAGTCTTCTTTTTTTGTGTTGTGTATGTCTGGTTTTTGGTATCAAGATGATGGTGGCCTCATAGAATGAGTTAAGAAGTGTTCCTTCCTCTGAAAAATTTTAAGAGTTTTAGGAGAGTAAGCATTAGCTCTTGTCTAAATGTTTGATAGAATTCTCCTGTGAAGCCATCTGGTCCTGGGCTTTTGCTTTTTGGGAGATTTTTGATTACAGCTTCAATTTCAGTGGTTGTAATTGGGTTGTTCATAATTTTTATTTCTTCCTGGTTTATCTTGGAAGATTGAACTTTTCTAAGAATCTGTCCATTTCTTCCAGGTTATCCATTTTATTGCCGTATAGTTGTTCATAAGAGTCTCATATAATCCTTTGTATTTATGCATTGTCTGTTGGACCTCTCCTTTTTCATTTTTAATTTTGTTGATTTGATTATTCCCTCTTGTTCTTGATGAGTCTGGCTAAAAGTTTGTCAAGAACCAGCTTTTAGTTTTATTAATCTTTACTATTTTTCCTTACATTTCTTTTTCAGTTATTTCTACTCTGATCTTTATGATTCTTTCCTTCTACTAATTTGTGATTTTGTTTTTTTTTCCCTCTTTTTCCAGTTGCTTTAGGTGTAAAGTTAGGTTATCTATTTGATGTTTTTCTTGTTTCTTGAGGTAGGATTGTATTGCTATAAACTTCCCTCTTAGAACTGCTTTTGCTGCATTCCATGGGTTTTGAGTTATCGTGTTTTCATTGTCTTTTGTTTCTAAAATTTTTTTGATTTCCCTTTTGATTTCTTCAATAACCTGTTGGTTATTTAGAAACGTACTGTTTAATCTCCATGTGTTTGTGTTTTTTACAGTTTTTCCCTTGTAATTGATATCAAGTCTCACAGCGTTGTGGTCAGAGAAGATGCTTGATACAATTCCAATTCACTTAAATTTACTGAGGTTTGATTTGTGACCCAAGATGTGGTCTATGCTGGAGAATGTTCCATGTGCACTTGAGAAGAAGGTATATTTGTCTGCATTTGGATGGAATGTCCTGAATATATCAATGAGATCCATCCCATCTAATGTATCATTTAAGATTTGTGTTTCCTTATTAATTTTCTGTTTTAATCATCTATCCATTGGTGTAAATAGGGTGTTGAAGTCTCCTACTATTATTGTGTTACTTTCAATTTCTCCTTTTCTGTATGTTAGTGTTTGTCTTATGTATTGAGGTGCTCCTATGTTGGGTGCACAGATATTTACAATTGCTATGTCTTCCTCTTGGGTTGACCCCTTGATCATTATGTGGTGTCCTTCCTTATCTCTTGTAATCTTCTTTATTTTAAGATCTATTCTATCTGATATGAGGATTGCTACTCCAGCTTTCTATTGCTTCCTATTTGCATGGAATATAGTTTTCCATCCTCTCACTTTCAGTCTATATGTGTCTTTAGGTCTGAATTGGGTTTCTTGTAGACAGCAGTTCAGCCAGTCTGTGTCTTTTGGTTGGAGCATTTAATCTGTTTCAGTTCAGTTCAGTTCAGTTCAGTCTCTCAGTCATGTCCGACTCTTTGCGACCCCATGAATTGCAGCACACCAGGCATCCCTGTCCATCACCAACTCTCAGAGTCTACCCAAACCCATGTCCAGCAAGTCAGTGATGCCATCCAGCCATCTCATCCTTTGTTGTCCCTTTCTCCTCCTGCCCCCAATCCTTCCCAGGGGGAAGACCTTAAGGTCTTTTCCAATGAGTCAACTCTTTGCATGAGGTGGCCAAAGTATTGGAGTTTCAGCTTCAACATCAGTCCTTCCAATGAACACCCAGGACTGATCTCCTTTAGGATGGACTGGTTGGATCTCCTTGCAGTCCAAGGGCCTCTCAAGAGTCTTCTCCAACACCACAGTTCAAAAGCATCAATTCTTCGGTGCTCAGTTTTCTTCACTGTCCAACTCTCACATCCATACATGACTACTGGAAAAACCATAGCCTTGACATTTAAAGTAATTATTGGAATATATATTTCTATTGCCATTTTCTTAATTGTTTGCGGTTGGTTTTGTAGATCTTCTTCTTCTTTTGTATTTCTTGACTATATAAGTCCCTTTAAAGGAACTATATAAGTCCCTTGTATAGCTGGTTTGGTGGTACTGAATTCTCTTAACTTTTGCTTCTCTGAAAAGTTTTTTATTTCTTCATCAATTTTGAATGTACAGTAATCTTGGTTGTAGATTTTTCCCTTTCAGTACTTTAAATATATCCTGCCATTCCCTTCTGGCCTGCAGGATTTCTGCTGAAAGATCTGTTAAACATTTGGGGTTTCCCTTGTATGTCACTTGTTGCTTTTCCTTTGCTGCTTTTAATATTCTTTCTTTGTGTTTAGTCTTTGTTAGTTTGATTAGTATGTGTCTTGATGTGTTTCTCCTTGGGTTTATCCTTTATAGGACTCTTTGCACCTCTTAAACTTGATTGACTATTTTCTTTTCCTTGTGGGGAGATTTTCAACTATAATCTCTTCAAAAATTTTCTCATACCCTCTTTTTCTCTTCTTCTTCTGGGGCCCCTGAATGTTTGTGTATCTAATATTGTCCCAGAGATCTCTGAGGCTATCCTCAGTTCTTTTTATTCTCTTTACTTTATTCTGCTTTTCAGAAGTTCTTTCCACTATTTTATCTTCCAGCTCACTGATTCGTTCTTCTGCTTCAGATGTTCTGCTATTGATTCCTTCTGCTGCTGCTGCTGCTGCTGCTGCTTCATCACTTCAGTCGTGTCCGACTCTATGTGACCCCATAGACGGCAGCCCACCAGGCTCTGCCGTCCCTGGGCTTCTCCAGGCAAGAACACTGGAGTGGGTTGCCATTTCCTTCTCCAGGGGCTCTTCCTGACCTAGGAATCAAACCCGAGTCTCCTTCATTGCAGGCAGATTCTTTACTGACTGAGCTATAAGGGAAGCCCAATTCCTTCTAGAGTATTTTTAATTTCAGTAATTGTGTTTTTTGTCTCTGTATGTTTATTCTTTAATCTTTCTATGTCTTTGTTAATTGATTGTTGCATTTTCTGCATTCTGTTTTCAAGGTTTGTGATCATCTTTACCATCAATGGGGCTTCCCTGGTAGCTCAGAGGTTAAAGCATCTGCCTGAAATGCTGGAGACCCGGGTTCGATCCCTGGGTTGGGAAGATCCCCTGGAGAAGGAAATGGTAACCCACTCCAGTACTCTTGCCTGGAGAATCCTATGGAGGGAGGAGCCTGGTAAGCTACAGTCCATGGGGTTGCAAAGAGTTGGACACGACTGAGTGACTTCACTTCACTTTCACTTTACCATCATTATTCTGAATTCTTTTTCAGTAGTTTGCCTATTTCCTCTTCATTTATTTGGACTTCTGTGTTTCTAGTTTGTTTCTTCATTTGTATAGTATTTCTCTGCCTTTTCATTATTATTATTTTCTTAACTTATTGTGTTTGAGGTCTCCTTTTCTCAGGCTTCAAGGTTGAATTCTTTCTTCCTTTTGGTTTCTGCCCTCCTAAGGTTGGTCCAGTAGTTTGTGTAAGCTTTGTATAGGGTGAGATTTGTGCTGAGCTTTTTGTTTGTTTGTTTTTCCTTGATAGCAAAACTGAGTGAGGTGGTAATCCTGTCTGCTGATGATTGGGTTTGTATTTTTGTTTTGTTTGTTGTTTAGATGAGGCGTCCTGCATGGAGTGCTACTGGTAGTTGGGTGATGCCAGGTCTCATATTCAAGTGGTTTCCTTTGTGTGAGTTCTCATTATTTGATACTCCCTAGGGTTAGTTCTCTGGAGAAGGCAATGGCACCCCACTCCAGTACTCTTGCCTGGAAAATCCCATGGACACAGGAACCTGGTGGGCTTCAGTCCATGGGGTCGCTAAGAGTCAGACACAACTTCACTTTCACTTTTCACTTTCATGCATTGGAGAAGGAAATGGCAACCCACTCCAGTGTTCTTGCTTGGAGAATCCCAGGGATGGGGGAGCCTGGTGGGCTACCGTCTATGGGGTTGCACAGAGTCAGACATGACTGAAGTGACTTAGCAGCAGTAGCAGCAGCAGGGTTAGTTCTCTGGTAGTCTTGGAGTCAGTTCTGGCACTCCAAAGGCTCAGGACTTGATCTCTTCAAAGATCCACTGGGCCAGGAACCTCCCAAAAACTTCCTTGCTTCTGGAAGCCGTTCTTTTCCCAGGATGCCAACTCCTGAGAGCAGCTTTGGTTAAAGTCTTCAGCACACAAGTGTGGAGTATCACAAAGATTCCTTTCTCCTGGAATTCGCACTCTCTAGCTTCCAGAGTTCAAATCCTAGGGCACCTGAAGGCCCATCTACATTTCTTTTCCTTCCAGAAAGCCTTCCTATTATTGAGGTTTTTTCATTAATTTTTTTAAGTAGCTAAAAGATCAAAAGTGAATCTAGTTTGCAAAAATGCTCACTTTGCAAGGAGTCTCACAGGCATGTGTTTTGGCCTGGGGATGTGTGGAGGTGGCATCCAAGAGATTCTACCTCAGTTTGGAGCAATTGGAACCTTGTTTTTAAAGTTCCCCCTGCAGGCTGGCACACTGCTGACACTGAACCTGAGCATGAGTTGGCAGGATGACTATTCAACAGAGCTGAGCCACAAAGCCAAGCATGAACCCCATGCTGTCTACCAGATTCTTCTGCGGCCTTTGGTGTGAGTCACCCCACTTGTTCTTATAACATTTTTTTTTTTAATGGAAAAAGAGTTTAGTGATACAGTTTTTAAAGTACTTTCAAAATACAAAGTCTTTAACATCAATACTGGACTAGATTGCTAGTGGTTTTATTGGAATATTCAGCACATTCCTCTGGGCAGGAATGAAATTGTCAGAGATCCAAGAAAGGATAGGATAAAGGGGGTGAGAATGACAAAGGAAGAAATCTTCCATTTATGAAATCAACTTCTTCAGAACTCTAGAAAATTGAATTTCTACCCTCAGCTAATTTTCCTAAGGAGAGAGAGAAGCTCTCTAGGACTTGTGATAAATGCAATACTTTGGTGTTTCAATACAATGTGATACATTGTTAGAAGGTAGCACCTGAATTATATTAACTGACTGTCCATGTTGTGGCAGACCATTTAGAGACATTGTCTATTTATTGATCTCAATGACCATGTGAGGACATAGAGAAACATCCCTATTTTAATGATGGCAACCTGTGTTTCAGAGAGGTGAAATAATCTGGTCACTTTCACACAGCTTCTGATGTTTGACCACAAATTATGACCTGTCCCTAACATTATACTGCCTCTATTAGAGCACAAAGGCAAGTATTTCTCCTCCTTACCTCTTGGTTGGAACTTCCCAGCTTGCTTTGCAGCATGGAGTGTAACAATAGTCCACCCTCAAGGGAACAAAAGCTGGGATAACTATGTTATGTACCTTGGTATTATTTGCATGGCAAAATAAAGCGTTCTTGCTACAGATGTAACCTTCGATAATTTATTGATGTAAAAGTGGCCTCAGGTACCAGGTTTTTGGCAGCCGTTACACTGTCAGAGTACACTGTAGAACATGCCAGCTATGAATATTTTATGTGGAGAAGAAACAGAAAAATATACCTTTCAATATATCAGTTCCCAGTCCTGATCTTCATTACTGAAATATGAATCGAATCTAATCTCTTAATTTGATCAACCCAAACTGTGCAAACCAAGTGCTCCTGAAACTGGGTTTGAGTAGTGAATTGATTTGAGCCCTAATTTTTGTTGAGTACATCAGCTGTTTATGTCAGCCCATCCTGTAGTGGTGGGTTAGTGACCTCAGTGATATGTTGGAAACTGCAGACTTAACTGTCAATAGGATTGGCTTGGCCCTTTATTCTTCAGCGGCAGATAAATAGAGCCCCATTCAGTTGGTTCATTGTGTAGGGATTTGTTGGAGTTTTATTTATGCAGATTTTGAAGCAGTTGGAGATCATCAACATCCAATACACCCTCTGTCAAATATTTCTCTCCCATTGTTGGGTTATTAAAATATGGTCTGGAGGGTTGGGGGATCCTGTCCTTTTTAGAAGCAAATACTTCTAAAAAATAATCAAAAGGGAATTTTTTTATTTGTATTTTTTTGGTATCCAGGGTACCTCTGAGTAGTAGATTTTTGATCTCTAGCCCATCCTCAAAACTGAAAACCAATCCTCCATTTCTCCAAGGCTTACCTTTTCATCACTTGAAGACCAGTGGTTACATGATTTGGACCCACTGAGGAAGGTAGAATGATATCAGTTCAAAAGTATCGGATACCTGTGGAGCACTTTGCAAGATATTGCAGGATTTTCTGTGCTTTCTATAGAACTACACAGAAGTATTGCTGAGTACTTTGCAATATGAATTCCTGCAATTTGCAGGAATTTGCCGCGCTTTTCAGGTGATCATACTAGGTAAGTGCTTCATTTTTATCTCAATTGGTTTGATTTTGGGCTTTCATTATATTATTGCATTTAGGTTTTACATACTTGGGGGTTTGCTTTTTTAAAAAAACCAGTCTTTAATCCTATCTCTGATGAGCACCTGACTAAGCTTAGCTATATCTTTAATTGATGCTCTCTTCAACTCTATATGCTAAATTGCAATTCCATGATCTACCTAAAGAGATAGACAGTTTAATCAATGTACAAGTTACTCTACTTATTTTAAATAAATGCCTTTCAGACTTAGTAAACACCATTAGGGGAAACGCGGGTGGTTTAAAATCAGGTAAGTGATTTATGTTTCCTCAAATGAAGCCCTTAAATTCATTTAAGTAATGAAAAACTCATATGACCCTTAGAAAACTGATTTTGTATAAAGTCTTCTGTTTGCAAAATTCTGTAATTGAGCAGGATTCCTTTAAGATAGATTGAAAGGTACACCTTTGTTGGCAGCTGTTAAATCTTCCAGTAATATTCTAGGGTTCTAAGTTTAGGATGCTAGGATAGACCTTCCCCATAATATTTGTTATATCCCAAAATGTATTTATCAAAGGGGAAGAGGTTAATTAATATTATAATTAGCATTATAAAATTAAAGCTCTCTAGAATTTTTAAACATATGAGTATAGTGAGTGACAAATAATTACTGAGTTTTATGGATAAGCCTAAATGCTTTAATTAAACTTCCTGAGCTACCTAACTCTTAGCCATAAATGAATGCAGATACTGAGTAAGTTTCATCACACTTGATTTCTGCGTGATAACCACCCTGGTGACTATCACCACTTCATCCCAATGAGAAGGTGATAACTGTGTTTTCCTTGTTTGTGTGTGTGCCTAAGTTCTTATTCCTAGCTGGTACAGAGTCAGAATTAAAACTCAGATCTTCTGATTCCTAGCCCAGAAATCCTTCCAAAACTGTGCTTTTCTTGAATGCTCTCCTTCAGCACAGATGCTAAATAAATCAAACATGAATATCTAATTTATTCAATTTTAGAAGAAAAGTAAAAACACACCCTCTTTCCTACCAATTGGCAAGTTTGGTTTTTCACGTTAGAGTACTAGAGCTCTTGGTTGATCAGAAGCAATAAAGCTTCAAAATGTTACAGAAATTATAGATCACCAGAATCTCTTTTCATGAAGGAATCATGAACTTATTTTCCTGGGAGTTTCAACTTCAATATTTTTGTCTCTTATTCTCATAAATGTACTGGTACCAGTTAGATATTGGTGTAAATTTCTTATTTTAGAACATAGTTACTTAACTACAGGATTCCTTTAAATGGCAAAAATCCCTAGTGAATTTAAATTATCATTTGATTCAGAAAATCATCAATACTTACAAAAATATCTATCTCCAGCAGCCCTAAACTCCCACCACTAGTCAAAATTTGAGTTAAGTCTCTGAAAATCTCTTCTTTAAATGTCAATATAATCATAATAATAATTACCATTTGTTGAATGCCTACAGAGGGGCAGACTAGATGCTTTACATACATTACATCTTTAATCCCCGCGTCTGTCATTGAAAGTCTGCATTATTATCCTCATTCTAAAGATAAGGATAAGCAACTTGCCCAAGGCCACACAGCTAGTAAGTCCTAGGGCCAAGGCTTGAATCCAGGTCTCTGTGTTTCTGAAGTCTTTTCATTTCTCCCTGTAAGATGGAGAAATGAATGCATGAAATTGTGCTGATCAATGACACTGAGTCCACATCACTTTAAACTAATGAAAGTCTTGAAATAATTGCCCTAGGGAAGATGCCACAAGACAGATACTTATGATAAAGACTTGTCTTCATTTCCTTCATGACTTCACCTCAAATCCAATGGCTTCACCTTCCCGGCTCCATATTTTGCATCCTCTGGCCTGTCAGGGTAAAATTGGCTCTTTTTGGTTACTCAGTCTATTTCCCTTCATTCAAATGTATGCTTTGATGTAGAACCAAAGTCTGAGAATTCCAGCACCATCTGGTGACAAAGAAGGAACAGCCAGTCACCACCTGTCAGGCAGTCACAGATAGAAGAGTGACCGCGGCTGAGCCTGCATTGGCCATGTGTCAGCGTGCTCTCCTCCCAGGCTGCACTGCCCCGAGGTGGCCAGGACTCCAGACCTCTGTGCAGTGATTCATTGTAGGGTGTAGGGTTTCCCACTAAACTCATATCAGATTTGCAAGCATGACCAGAATACTCACGTGCCCTCATGCTGCAACCCAGTAAGGGTGAGGTCATTTGTTTGAAAGCATTTTTGCAATGCATGCCATATAATGGCTGGGTGGTTACTGATGATCCTGGTCTCGGTACTTGCATTTCCCCTGGAACTGCCTCTGGATCTTTGCATGCACTGTTTCCTCTTCCTTGCTTCCTTCTGCTCTTTATGAAGTTAATGCCTGCACATCCTTCAAGACTTGGCTTAGATGCCACCTCTCCTGACCCTCAAAGCTGAATTTAATGATTTTTCATATGTCACCATAGTAACCCAATGCCTGCTTTTCTTGCAACAGCTATAACTAATCTCAAAATGGTATTTTAAATTGTCTTTCTCTCCTAGAAGACTAAGATCAGTGAAGGCAGAGGCTTAGAGACACTGTTGCATCTAATTAAGATGGACTCTGAAATCAGACAAAACTAGTTTCAAATCCTGACTTCAGGATTTATGTACCTATCTTACTTTGGGTTAGGTTAACCCTGGACTAAAGAACCACCCAGAGCTTCAGCTTCCTTATCATCAAGACTGTGATAATAATATAAACTATCTTATTGAGTTGTTTTGAGGATCAATTGCAATAATGAATATAAAGTACTTAAGACAGTGCTTGGTGTATATGCTTGGTATATAATATTGATACATGTGTAATAAAAGTACAGATATTCTATAAATTGTTGTACCACATTTTCTATCATAGTGCCTACTTAATAAAAAATATTTGGAATTCAGATTGTATTAGAGAGCTTGAAAAAGACAGAACAGTTGACTACATTAACATGAAGCTCCCCTATTGGGTCTTAGAGGGTCTCTGGTCGTTTGTTTTCTTTTTCTGTGCTACTGTGAATAGCTGATAATTGCTTGTTTAGTGCTAAATCCTCCCATTCAACACCAACAGTTCCCTGCTTTTCTGCTCCAAATTAGCAGGAGAGGGGAGAGCAAAAGATACCGAAGCTGCAATTGAAGATCAAACCTGAGGTCTATCCAGAACCCACAAGACATAGCCATGAGTCCATCATCCTCACCTATGTGAGTCAGACTGCAAGTTCCAGGAGACGGAGAACTGCCATTTTTGTACAATGGAGCATTGCTAGCATATTGTATAGGTCTGACACATCCTACACACTCAATAAATGTTTGCTGAATGAAGCAGTAAACATATGTGAAATGTTTGAATCAACCCAATTTCTGCTGGGAACCATGGAGCCCTATGATTGACCAGGTCTGCCAACTTTTGAAACATTTTGCTTACATTTGCATTAGTAGTATCTGACGTGATACAGAGAGGACTTCTTACAAAGCCTGTATTCATCTTATTTAACTTCTAGGAGCTTTCCTCGTGTTCCATTAACTTCAGAATTTTGTGGACATGTTTACATTACCCATGCTGTTTGCTATTTACAGATTTGTTCCTCTACCTTTTTGTTTTGGCCTTTCTGGCCTGGAAAGACTAAAACATTTAGGTCTGTCCATGCATAGCATCCCTGTACTCATTTCAATTTTGTTGTCGTTGTGGAGTCTTTCAGTCTTGTTTGACCCTTTGCAACCCTATGGACTGTATCCCACCAGGTTCCTCTCTCCATGAGGTTTTCCAGGCAAGAATACTGGAGTGGGTTACCATTTCCTTCTTCAGGGGATCTTCCTAACCCAGGGATTGAACACACGTCTCCTGCACTGGCAGGCAGATTCTTTACCCCTGAGCTACCTGGGAAGCCCTCATTTCAATTACATTAGTTTAATTCTATACTAGAAGTTGCCTCCAGTATCTCCAATGACAGGCATTGGGAATGCTGAGACCATTCTCTAGTCCAGTGGCAGTCCTCCTTGGGGTCAGGTAGTGATACAAACTTCCCTCCAGGTGCAACACATTTTAGGATAAGGTCATAGCTTGTTTAATGTTTTCTTTCTAATTGCTTTCTCAGAGATGTTGGTTTTGTACTGGCCTCTTGGATGCTTCTGTGTTGCTTTTTTTTTCCTGATACTTCTCCGTACAAGCATGATCCACTTTATTACTCAAGACTTTTCTCTTATTCCCAAAATTCTTACAAAGGGAGGCAGCGTTATCTCCAGATTCTCAATTTGTTTTCAACCTGTGTGGTTGTGCAGACCTTGCTTTTCTTTTTCTATGCAGAGGGACCCAGCCTTGCTCTATTTCTGTGTTATGCAATGCAGAGCACTGGATTTGGAGTCAAAATACTTGGGCTCTAGACTTAATTCTGCTGTATCCTATCTGCATGACCTTTCAAAAGACATTAAACTCACGAGTTCTTTACCTGCAAATGAGGTTAGAACCTACCTCACAAGTTTTCTGTGAAGATTAGGGAACTCTATGGGCACCCATTGTGGCTCAGCTGGTAAAGAATCTGCCCACAATGCAGGAGACCCGGGTTTGGTCCCTGGGTTGAGAAGATCCCCTGGAGAAGAGAAAGGCTGCACACTCCAGTATTCTGGCCTGGAGAATTCCATGGACTACAGTCCATGGGGTCACAAAGAGTCGGACACGACTGAGCGACTTTCACTTTCAGAGAATACTATATGTGAAAACACCTTGCAAATGACAAAGTACTCATAAATGTGGGCTTCCCAGGTGGCTCAGTGGTAAAGAATGCCCCTGCCAATTCAGGATATGTGGGTTCGATTCCTGGGTCAGGAAGATCACCCGAAGAAGGAAATAGCAACACCCTCCAATATTCTTGCCTGGGAAATCCCATAGACAGAGGAGCCAGGCAGGCTATAGTCCATGGGGTGGCAAAAGAATCAACTACAACTTAGCAACTAAACAACTCATAAATGTAAGTTACTAATTCATTATCATCTGCAATGATGTATAGAGGATGGACAGGAAGGCCTGGCGTGCTGCGATTCATGGGGTCGCAAAGAGTCAGACACGACTGAGTGACTGAACTGAACTGAACTGAGCTTCTTCTAAAGAATTTAGTTGCCAGAGCATAAATTTCCCAATCTCTCTATGAGAACTTGACTTAATAACGTGCATTTATTTAAAGATCAATAAAACTGTATATACTAACCCAGTGTCAGTTTTTTGAAGGGGAAAAAAAATCCCTTTTCATGGGTTTATAGTTGGCAATGAAGAAAATATTAAAGAAACAAAAGAAGAGAACTTAATCAACAATTTTATTTGTTCTTCATCAGCTTGTGCTGTAGCTAAACTAGGATAGAATAGAGAATGTTCTGCCTCAACAATTCATTCTATAAATGTGTGATTCAGTCAATATTCCAATCAACATTTATTGGATGTTTGCTTTGTGAGTACTATGCAGTTTATGTAGATATAGTTTTTCAGTTGCTAAATTAAGACTTTTGTATTTATTATTGCAAAAGCATCAGATTCTCAGTCTAAAGCCAAACTACAGAATTAAAATACAATTCTGCATATGAAAAAGATGAGTAATGAATGATCCCTGTTTTAAGGCACTTAAAATTTCATTGGAGAAAGAAAAAAGATAAACAACTCACTCTAATGCCAGCCAGAATAAAATGAAAAGATGCAGAAAAATTTGAAAGTCACACTATGGTGTCTTCTGTCATATCATAAAGAAGTGATAGCGGTTGGAGCTTTCAGGAGATGGGAAAAGAGTGTAAAAAGAATATGGAAGAAAAGACTGTCCTGTGAGAATTAGACAAAGTAATTTCCTCTTTTAGTAAACTCTCCTTCAGTTCAGTTCAGTCGCTCAGTCATCTCTGACTCTTTGTGACCCCATGAATCACAGCACACTAGGCCTCCCTGTCCATCACCAACTCTCGGAGTCCATCCAAACCCACGTCCATTGAGTCGGTGATGGCATCCAACCATCTCATCCTCTGTCATCCCCTTCTGCCACCCTCAGTCTTTCCCAGCATCAGGGTCTTTTCAAATGAGTCAGCTCTTTGCATCAGGTGGCCAAAGTACTGGAGTTTCAGCTTCAACATCAGTCCTTCCAATGAACACCCAGGACTGGTCTCCTTTAGGATGGACTGGTTGGATCTCCTTGCAGTCCAAGGGACTCTCAAGAGTCTTCTCCAACACCACAGTTCAAAAGCATCAATTCTTCGGTGCTCAGACTCCTTTATAGCCCAACTCTCACATCCATACATGACTACTGGAAAAACCATAGCCTTGACTAGATGGACCTTTGTTGACAAAGTAATGTCTCTGCTGTTTAATATGCTGTCTAGGTTGGTCATAACTTTCCTTCCAAGGATCAAGCATCTTTTAATTTCATGGCTGCAGTCACCATCTGCAGTGATTTTGGAGCTCAAGAAAATAAAGTTAGCCACTGTTTCCACTGTTTCCCCATCTATTTGCCATGAAGTGATGGGACCGGATGCCATGATCTTAGTTTTCTGAATGTTGAGCTTTAAGCCAACTTTTTCACTCTCCTTGAAAAAGGAGAAACTCTCCTTGGTTAATGATTTTTTCCAGTTTTATCTTTTAGAAAAAAATAGGATTCTTCTATTCCAAACAGAGTGAGGAAGAACATGCTTGGCTAAGAGAGAGGCTCTGCCCAGTTGGCCAAAAGGATGTGTTTGGTGGCAGGGCTGGGGACCCTTGAAGGAAGCAGTGAGGGTGGTTCTGAGGCAACTTGAGTTTCATTTGTGCTATGCTCCCTCTAGGCAAAAAGAAGAGATAGATTTTATTTCATGGATGATGGGAACCTAAAGAGGCTTAGAGGAACAGCTGTGACATAATTCAGGAAAAGGCAATTTGAAGACTGGATCTAACAGGCAGGCTGAGATATCAGTGATGTGAAATTATGAAAGATGAGGAACTTGGTTAGAGAGCAGCAGAGCAAGAGGAATGATGGGCAGTTTGAGATTCTCAGATTAACGAACCTGATAGGTTGACCAGATTGATGGGCATCCCCTTAGCATTTGCTTCCTATGCCTCAGTTTTGAACTGAATCAGACATACTGCTTTGTGAAGAGGGACGGAAAATGTGAACCATTGATTTCAATGGTCTTATCTTAAAGACACTGACTTTAAATGAAAAATGTTAAAATCTAAGCAATATAAATGGTAAGGGGACTATTTTGAGGAAGCGGGAGAGCAACTGATGCATGTGCATTTCTGTGTGGTGTGTGGTATGTGTGTATGTGTGTGTATGTGTGTGTGTCTGTGTGTAGCCCATATTCTTTGCTAGAGATACTGATTATAAGAATGCCAATTATGACAGAATAAGACTCAGTAGTTAGGACTCTAGAGAATATCATGCCTTAATCACCCACTATTGATACTTACTGTGGAATAAAGTCTATTTTTATCTTTCTGTAATACTCTGTACATTAGAAATAGCCCTACAGTAAGTATATAATTAAACTCTGTATTTCTGTAACATTCATTTCAAGTACTAAGGCAGAGAAAGAATTGAGTCATAGCAATCAATAAACATAGCCCCTGAAGTCTTTTTAATTGTTTTTATTTTACTTTTTGGCAGTCTGTATCTTATGGATGAAAATAAATACCTCCAAATAGCTGGCTTGACATAATTAAAATATTTAAATGGAATCTCTGATAGTTCAATTGTTTAACTATAATTCTTCACCTATAAATGTCAGGAATGTGTTTTCTTACATCTATCCATTTCCTGCACTTCAAATCTCCCTCACTGTAGGAAGCATCTCCAAAGAATGAACTTCCCTGTCCTCTAAGCCTTCAGAGGAAAGCTCTGGGCTTCAACCTTATTGTGGCCACAGCTACTCTTAGGCAGAGTAGAAGACACAACAGTCTATAATTAGGTCCTATTACAACAATGCTGTGGGTGAATGGAACATACTCAAATAACATCACAGGCAAGATAGGACCATCCACAAGAAATCAGGTAGGCCATCTAACATCAAGTCTTGGCAAGCCCTAAATGCCAGAAAAGTATGCAATATGTATGATAGGATATTGAAATATCTTTTTTTCTTTGAATGACAAAGACAAGATTGTAGATGTTGATAAACGTTGTTTTAAAATGCTCCAAGGCTATTCACTGTTGCTTTATATAATGATAGTGGTTACTAGTACAGAGTGCATAGGATTAGATAACCAAGGTGGTGTGATCACTCACCTAGAGCCAGACATCCTGGAATGAGAGGTCAAGTGGGCCTTAGGAAGCATCACCATGAACAAAGCTAGTGGAGGTGATGGAATCCCAGTTGAGCTATTTCGAACCCTAAACGATGATGTTATAAAAGTGCTGCACTCAATATGCCAGCACATCTGGAAAACTGAGCAGTGGCCACAGGACTGGAAAAGGTCAGTTTGCACTCCAATCCCAAAGAAAGGCAAGGCCAAAGAATGCTCAAACTATTGCACAATTGCACTCATCTTACATGCTAGCGAAATAATGCTCAAAATTCTCCACACCAGGTTTCAACAGTATGTGAACTGTGAACTTCCATATGTTTAAACTGGATTTCAAAAAGGCAGAGGAACCAGAGATCAAATTGCCAACGTCTGTTGGATCATTGAAAAAGGAAGAGAGTTTCAGAAAAACATCTTCTTCTGCTTTATTGATTACACTAAAGCCTTTGACTGTGTAGATCACAACAAACCATGGAAAATTCTTAAAGAGATGGGAATACCAGACCACTTTACCTGCCTCCTGAGAAATCTGTATGCAGGTCAAGAAGCAACAGTTAGAACTGGACATGGAACACCAGACTGGTTCCAAATAGGAAAAGGACTATATCAAGGCTGTATGTATATTGTCACCCTGCTTATTTAACTTATATGCAGAGTACATCATGCGAAATGCCAGGCTGGATGAAACACAAGCTGGAATCAAGATTGCTGGGAGAAATATCAATAACCTCAGATATGCAGATGATACTACCCTTATGGCAGAAAGTGAAGAAGAACTAAAGAGCCTCTAGAGGAAAGTGAAAGAGGAGAGTGAAAAAGTTGGCTTAAAACTCAGCATTCAGGAAACTAAGATCATGGCATCCGGTCCCATCACTTCATGGCAAATAGATGGGAAACAATGGAAACAGTGACAGACTTTATTTTCTTGAGCTGCAAAATCACTGGGGATGGTGCCTACATCCATGAAATTAAAAGACACTTGCTCCTTGTAAGAAAAGCAATGACCAACCTAGATAGCATATTCAAAAGCAGAGACATTACTTTGCCAACAAAGGTCCATCTAGTCAAAGCTATGGTTTTTCCAGTAGCCATATATGGATGTGAGAGTTGGACTATAAAGAAAGCTGAGTGCCGAAGAATTGATGCTTTTGAACTGTGGTGCTGGAGAAGACTCTTGAGAGTCCCTTGGACTGCAAGGAGATCCAACCAGTGCATCCTAAAGGAAATCAGTCCTGAATATTCATTGGAAGGACTGATGCTGAAGCTGAAACTCCAATACTTCGGCCACCTGATGCAAAGAGCTGACTCCTTGAAAAAGACCCTGATGCTGGGAAAGATTGAAGGTGACAGAAGGGTATGACAGATAATGAGATGGTTGGATGGCATCATTGACTTAATAGACATGAGCTTGAGTAAGCTCCAGGAGTTGGTTATGGATAGGGAAGCCTGACATGCTGCAGTCCATGGGGTCACAAAGAGTCGGACACGACTAAGTGAACTGAACTGAACTGCACAGGAATAGGACAGAAGAAGAGAGCCACAGGTCTGCAGTTACTGCTCTTTAACCTTGAGAAAGCTACCTGAACCTTAGTTTTTCCATCTACGAAATGGAGATTATGATGTCTCACAAAGCTGTGAAGGATCCAATGGAATAACCCACGTGAAGCTTTAAGGACGCTCCTGGCACATAATAAACTCCAAAATCTTTAACAAATATTAGTTATGAAAAAGTGCTTTGAAAATAGTACAAAGCATTATGTATCAAATTATTATCATTATTAAATGTGATAACTATTCACTATAAAATGCTAGTACCATATCAGAGTAGGGTAGCTCAAGATAAAACCATATATGTATCCATCTCCCTCAAACCCCACTCCCATCCAGGCTGCCACATAACACTGTGCAAAGTTCCACATGTTATACAGTAGATCCTTGTTGGTACTTTTTCTTTTTTTATTAGGGATGTCACAGGTGTTAAATACTTAACAAATTATAAAATTCATAAATAGTTTTTAAATGTATCCTCTAGATAAGGATTTTCTCCCCAAAATGTTTAATAGTTTTGTTCTTTTTTTAAACACTACATGGAAGATGTTGCCTTTACTACTCCTCCACATACTGCTCATTTGAAGTGTCTGAGATGTCAGATTAGAGACTTGCAGCCCCCTCAGCCACACTATGGCTCAGCACTAAAGCATCCACCTGCCAGTGCAGAAGGCCTGGACTCGATCCCTGGGTTGGGAAGATCCCCTGGAAGAGGAAATGGCAACTCACTCCTGGGTTTTACCTGGAAAACCCCATGGACAGAGGAGCCTGGTGGGCTAAAGTCCTTGGGTTCTCAAAGAGTTGAGCATGACTGAGCAGCTAACCAAGTCACATGCCACTTCTGCTTGATTTACCTGTCAGCATCCACTCTCTCTGGGCTGAATGTTTCTTTGGTCTTGTTGGGGGGACCTTGCTCTCCTGGCTATCATAATCTGGTGTAGCCTCTAGGCCAAGTGAGTCTAACTCATTTTCAGGTTTTATTTCTTCTTTGAGAAAAATGTAAATAGGGAAAGAGGATAGGTACAGTGGAAATTTGGGGGAGGGCAAAGTGAAAGTGTTAGTCTCTCACTCGTGTCTGACTCTTTGCAACCCTATGGACTGTAGCCCACCAGGCTCTCCTCTCCATGGGATTTCCCAGGCAAAAATACTGGAATGGGTTGCCATTCCCATCTCCAGGGGATTTTCCTAACCCAGAGATTGAAACTGGCTCTTCTGGGGGAAGGCAAATAGGGATAATAAGAGACATCAGCCAAGTAATTGCCCTAAATTACACACTGTCTGTTAAATGGCCATGAGCAAGGACTGAGGTGAAAGCTGAGTGTGGAGTGCTGGGTGCTTTCTGGGTGCTAACTCTGCTAACTGCTGGACAGAAATACTCTCCTAAAATTCCTAGGAGTTCTTTCTCAAAAGACATATTGTTTGAGGGGCTATAGATTGAGACCCTTGGGGTGCAGAGAAGAAGGGTAATTAATTTGGCAAACCGATTCCTTCTATCCTCCATTAATTAAGGGAAACTTGTCAGTATTTGGGGTATACTCCTTCACGTATTTGGGGTATGCATGTTAACACAGAGAGATACAGTTCAAAATAATCTGAATTTGTACTAAATCCCATTAAGTTTCTTTCCCCTTATTGTGTCTATAATAAGAAGCAACGAAACAAGCATCTTTAACAAAATAACTCCTTTTGTTTTTGCTACAAGGTCTCAATACCTGCTAAAACCATGAACTTGCAGTGTAACAAAGGTAAAATGTGGCTAGTCTTCACCTAAGGCAATTCTGAGATAGGCACTTCAGTTTTATTATGAAGTGAAGCTGCTTAATCCCAATGAAGTCCTGTCTGAGAAGAAGCAAGAAATCCTAAAGGTGGCAGGGGTCATCGTACTGACAGACCTGGGTTTGAATCTGTACTCATTCACCGGCTGTCTGTGTGACCTTGTGTTCCAAGCCTCTCTCTGACTTTAAAATGGGCATAATTGTACTACTAACTTTAAGGATTAGCTACTGCAAAGACCTAAACCCTCTGTTTTATCTGGCCCCTAGGAGGCATCTGATAAATAATCTTTGCTATCTAAAGAGTTGAGCTGGCCTGAATTCAGTGGAAATAAATATGTCACCATCATTAGACTCTCAAACATCAGGCAGATATTTTTTTAAATGTGGAAATCCTATGCTGCAGTAGACTTGGAAGAGCTTTGAACACACAGGTCATGAGGTCTTTACAACCTGTTTAGTTTTTTAAAAATTTGCTTTAATTGGGATTTATTTGTATCTGGATGGTAAGAGGGATGTATTTGGGCAAATGTGACAATGCGAGAAGCAAGAGTCCTTTGTTTCAGCTCCCCACTTTGGATCCCTGAAGAGATCATCCCAGTCAAAACCTTCTGAATGCAGCACAAAGAAGGTTCTGATTCTGAAGAAACCGTGCAGTCCCTTTAACCTGCACAAAAATATTTCAAGGGTAACTAGAAAGTACGTAAGAGGATTCAGACATTCCGTGACATACATTTAAAATTCTTCCCTTTCCAAATGAGAGCACCATAATATGCAGAAGAGAAGTGCATCAAAAAGATGAGGGTCCTTTGAGGCAGGCGCTTGGAGAGCTGTGTAAGTATTATTTGAAAAATAATCCTCAAAGAAGGATCAGGAGAAGAAAGCTTGTAAGTGAGGAGCATAGAGCCTGAGGCTCTGTATTTGCAAATGAGACTCGGAATATGAACTTGGCCTGCTCAGGTAATTTTACGAAGTTCGAAACCCTGAGCAGAGTAGCCAGTTACCCAAAGCCTCTTACTAAATGTCTGAGAAAATACGCTCACCCTCATGCTGCATGAACACTGGGGAACTGTGGACTGCTCTCCGTCTGCCTGAGCTGAGGACATGGAGTTAGGAGCTGAGCGCATGCGTTGCTCTCATGGGGCATTCTGTAGAAAGCCTCACTCAGTCCACCCAGAAAAAAGTAAAATACCAGCCAGATTGCAGCTGAATCAATAGCAGCAGCACTACCAGGCTACTAATCAAAAAGGATAACAATAATAGTCCTTATTCAAGGAGAACTCACTAGGTACCAAGCACCATTAGAGAATATATGTTATTTTGATTTTTACAACAATTCTGTACGGAACATTCTATTTTTGTTCCCCTTTTATACGTGGAAAAACTGAGGCTTGGTGATTTGGTAACTTGCTGCATGTCACCTCTGGTCAGTGGCAAAATAATAACTTGAACTCAGTGTTGCCAAGCTTCTGTTTACCATATAGGCAGAAGAATCTAATAACAAAAGGGGAACAAATAAGATGCTTGATCAGAGGTTCTTATCTCCGACATTCAAGTTTTCTTTGCATTCTAAGGCTCAGCTGGCCCGGGAGTCACCCCTGACTTTTCAAAGATCCTTAAATGCGATTCATCATTTTTTTCCTAATTTGTCTGACACTACTCCCCTCTACACCCTTCAGAATATACTTGAAAATCAGTATAATCTATCATCATTTTACCTTCCTCCCTAAATGTTATATTTAAAATATTTAATATTTGTAACTCCTTCTGAGGTTATTTTCCTTTGTTAGGTACAGAACTAAGGCTGTGTTAGTGAAGGTATGGGCTAAGCTGCTGTAACAAAGTATCTGTGACAGACAATGGCATCAATAATCTGGTGCTGTGTGTGTTTAGTTGCTCAGTCTTGTCCGCCTCTTGCAACTCCATAGACTGTGACCTGCCAGACTCCTTTGTCCATGGGATTACTCCAGGCAAGAATACTGGAGTGGGTTGCCATTTCCTTCTCTAGGGTATCTTCCCCACTCAGGAATCAAACCCAATTGCAGGCAGATTCTTTACTGCCTGAGCTACAAGGGAAGCCCAGCTAGAAGCTAGAAGTTTATTTACTTCTAGATAAGCTAGAAATTTACTTACCTCTTTCTACTGTCTAACGGTTCCTGCCTGGTAGGCCACACTGGCATTCTCAATGTTTCCAGGGTTGTTCGTTTGAGCCATCAGCACTTCGCAGACAGCAGGAAGGATGCCAGGAATAATGGATGGCAAATGGGTTTGACTTTGAGGAGATGACCCAGAATGACAGACATCGCTCCAGCTCCCATCTCACTGGCTCAGATGCAGCTTCACAGGTATACCTAGTTACAAGGGAGTCCAAAAAATGCAGACTTTTATCGTCTGTGCTTATCTGCAACTCAGGTCTCTTACTATTAAAGGGAAAATCAAGAGGGTGGACACTGCGGACAGGTGGCTGCCTGTGCCACAGTCTTTCTGTCTGGTCCCAGTCTAGTTCTATTACTGAGGCAATGGAAGTATTAAGTACTAAGTCTCAAATGTTATACTTCATGGACTCAGTGCTAGAGACCTTAAAAATAATAAGCAAATAACACCAAAATAATCAGAGAATCGTTTGTGGACTTTTAGGACATGTCAACCACTTCACTAGCAAAAATCTGTGGTCAGACCTGCATCAAGCTAGTTGGTTGGGTTGCCAGTACCAAAAATACAGTTAGTAGGGAGAGTTGTCTTTAACAAGCTGCAAAATATTATACTTGCTTCTTGGCTTGGATGAGTGATGTATCAATATAAAAGTCCATGTTATGGGTTGGGGATTTGTTTAGAAGTAATAGGATAAAACTGCTGAAAGAGATTCTGTCCAATTCTATGTTTTAACCAAAGAGGAAACTGAAGCTCAGAGTAATTAAATGACTTCTCCAAAAGTAATAGAGCTGGCTGATAGAAAAGTATTTTGTGGAAGTGCTGTATTTGCAGGGTTAATGGAATGAGTGAATGAATGAATGAATGAATGAATGTTTGAATATTAAATAAATATGAAAGGTAAAGCAAGAAGTCACTGAAGAGACTGAAAGTAAACAAAAACATTGTCACGGACAGGTAAACAGACAGATGGCAGCTTTAAAAGGTCACATGGCACTCATACTTAAATTTTATGAGATTTAAGCTTTAAATGGGCCACCCTGAACTAGACATTTATATTTAATTTTCCCTGGGAACTGTTTTGGCTTTGCCTATAAACACATCATGATGACAGCATGTAGGTTCCGTCTTCTAAAGCTCTGCGTATTCCAGAATTCAATCAGGTTAGGTCAGATACCTTGACAACCAGGAGCAGAATCTTCAAAAGAAACCTAGAGCAACTCTTTGAAAATGTATTTTTCCTATTATTAAGACAGGGTACTGTCTTGCTGTGCTGTTTTTTCCTATACCTTGACAGTGTTTCATGAGTCACCTTTGCTCAGCCTGACAGCGGAATGGTTCAGAAGGTCACAGCCTTCTTCCTGGCTCAAAAAACCTGCACATTCCTGGGACGAAAGGCATTGTTTCACAGGAAGAAAGCTTATTAGGTTAAGAGATACATTAATGAGTTCTGCAGCCGTTTATGTGCTGTAAATAAAGAAGAAGACAAAGGATACTATGGAAAAGGAAGCCAAAACACACAATGAAAGCCTTAGAAAGTTGAGTTTTCATACAAAAAACTATCTGAAGAAAATCAGAAAGAAAAATTAATTTGCTTCTTTGCTCCTTAGAACACTGATTCCAACCTTGGTTTTGTGACACTCCAGGATGTCCCCAATTATCTCAATGACTGTCATGAAACGTTCCAAAGAATTCTTGAAATGAAATTAGTTTTATTTCATTTAAAAATAAATGGCCAGCCTCTCTTCAAAGAGTAAGGGAATCAAATGAGCAATTGGCTGCCACCTGCTCAAAAGGTTTCCAGGCACCAGGTTAGGTCTGATGAAAGCTGCAAAGCCAATTTAGAATGGAAATTTTTAATACTTATCTAGACATTTATATCCTCCCAATCCACCTGAGACTTCTTTTTTTTTAAAAAAATATAATACTAATAATAGTGAGAATGATGTTGTTGAGATGTTTCCTTCACGAACCACCCATGGTGAGGTGAGGCTGCAGAAAACACTAGAAAGAGCAAAAGGTTGAGAATCAGATGATTCTGCCTTGGAAATTGTCTGGGTCACTTAACTGTGGAAGGACCTTAGTTTGTTCTTCTAAGCAATGGGGATAATAGCAAGTACTGACTTCCTAGGAGTGTCGTGGCATGAAATGAGATGATGTGTGTAAAGCGTGTGGCGCAGTAGCTGCCTCACAGCATCTACAGTAATGGAAATGCTTTTCTTCCTATCTTCTGACTTTTGAGATGGAAGAGCAAGCTGATGAAAACCTCCCTGGTGGGGGTGCTGGGGGTGGCCCTGTGTGATGGTGCTGACCCAAGTGTGGAGGAAGGAGTGTGCCTGCTACCCTTGGGGATGACCAGAGTCCCCACCTTTTTCTCCACGGAACTGCACCTCACCCAATGGCTGAGCTGTTTTCTACTCCTTTCCCATTAACACCTCTGGGAGGGCAGTCCCCCATGCCTCAGAGATAGTTCCGCTGCACTATTTAAAAAGTGGAGAAAAGCACGCGAAGCCAGTGATCTATAAGCATATACTGAGGTTAAAGCAGCAACGGGGGTAGGCGGAGAGCGGAAGTGCTTTCTCTTGCGCAGGAAGTTCTTAGAACATGAGAGCAGTGAAAGGGAGTTCGAGGTCTGTCTTATTATCAACACCCTCCCTTAAGGAACAAGGAAACAGACCAGGAGAGGGGGGGTGGCTTCCTGCAAACCACACAGCAAGTTAGGGACCAGGCTTTCCTACGAACCATGCTGCTTCCCCTCTGTCTTGTGGCATGTGCGATAGTCAGAATTAGGGGAAGAACTGAGTTTTACCAGCCTCAGCAGGTATCTCTACTTTTATTTTCACTGAGATAGATGTCTCAAATATTATCCCAATGTTCAAATAGAAAAACTAAGTTCTAGGTAAGTTAAGTCTTCTGCCTAATGACACAGGACTTTTAAGAAATGGATTTTGTTTTCATGTGAGCCTTGAAATCAAGGTGAGGGAAGGGCTGTAATGAGACATGATCATAAAGAGAAGTCATAAATATGAGTCAAGCCTTAAGGCATGAATGAGCAATCAGATATATGTGTAACAAAGTAACCTGAACACATACCCATTGCTAATGGAAAACAATGCACAGGAACAGAGCTTAGGAAAAGAAAGCGTGCATGAACACCTTAAAAATGTGTTTTGCTAAATCAGGGTCTTTTGAACAGTCAGAGAAATAACGCTGCCACTTCGGGTCTACACACTGGGTAGCACTCTTGAGGATTCCCCCTCCCAGGTGCTGTTTCGGTGTCAGGCTAGAGGCTGTGCTGGTGGTGCAGTTTTAACCTGTGTTCAGTGCAAACACAGCAGTGTGGGCAAAACAAACAACGGGGTAACAGAGGAGAGCACAAACAAACAGCACCGGCTGTACACTTCAGAGCAAAATGCCCCAGGTATGGAAGTGCCGGGGAGGTTAAAAGGTCACCTGTCAGCCACGTTTGTCCACTCCCCTTAAAAGGGTAATTGTGAGTAAATTTGCTTTCCAAGGAAGAAGCTATAACCTTTCTTAATGTATATGCTGTGTTAATCAAGATGTAGCTGAGCAGTTCAAATGGCTGAAACAAAATATTTGGTGAAATTCAACATCTTACCAGGCCACAGTCACCAATGTGACCCCACCATATTGCCCTTGGGTATCATTGAGGAGCCCCCTGAAAATCTAGCAGTTTGATCATCTTGCAGCTTGTATGTAAAGGAGACATTAAGAATCGGCAACCAAAGGAAATACTCAGATTTATATTTTAAAAAATATTCTGTTTCTTACTTAATTTACCCCTCAACACGCCAAGTTATATTTGATTTTTTAGCAGTATCATTCTTGGGTTGTATTTAGAGCCAGTTCACAATTCATGACATAGCCTAGTTATGAGAATCCGTATTATGTTCCGAGGGCTAGCATATAAAGATAAGTAAAAATGATCTCTGCTCTCAAAGAGTAGAGAGGGTGGAAATCAAGAGAAGAAAATAAAATTACATTTCTTCCACTTTTCCCTCAAAAAAATCATATGATCACAAGTAGATTATAATTGCCACTAACAATCCATATTTCTAACACTAAATCGTTTATGTATTATATTAACTGCATTTGTAAAGGAAAACAAACGGGTTTAAGATGTAGCTTCATAGTTTACTAGCAGTGGCTCTGAACAAGCTCTCTAACATCCTTGAATCTATAAAATGGAGTTCCTAACATTAACCTTAGAGGCTGGCAAGGCTCCAAAGTGCATGGAGCACCTAGGGTGGCATGGGACACGAAGTAGGTGTTCAATAAATGGTGACATTATTATTTCTAGCTTACTCTCTGTCTTCAGGGTTCTAAGACTTGTCTAATTTCAATTACAAAGCATTTAGACAATGTTTCAGATAACTTTCAGTCTTAAAAATCTGTAGAGAATTTTCCCAATGTTTTTCTATGTTACCACTTTATGGTTTTTATTCATGTAAACATATAAACCGACATGGATAACGTATATGTTATAAAACCTGAGAAACATGGGGACCAATCATTTAAGTTAGAGGATAAAACATCACTAATATTATTAAATCTTCTCTGAGAGCTCTTAAGTATTGACATTTACTATAGATTTTTTACTTATTTTATTGCTACATTCTTATTTCTCAGAATTTCAGATGATGGTTTTAATACAGTGTTTGTCAGAATGGTAAAGGAAGTGGCAGGGAAGGCAGAAAACCTGGGAGTGGAGTAGGAGAATTACAAGGAGGGAGCCTACTGATTTTCCACAAGATTAACATTAAATATGTCCTGAACACGAGGTAGGGGGAATTTAGGCTGAATCCCAGAATCCCATTGTCTATGTGGGAGCTATTTTTTGCTCTATGGTTTCAAAAAAATATAATAAAACTGCATTTTATTAGCACTTTATAAATTTAAGTACGCCAGGGAAAATTGCCTTATTTAACATTACTTAGTTACCTGAAAGGCACAATGTTAGAAACTAATATTTTTACAGAAGACTGACATTAATAATTGGTTATACTTCCCTTAAGAGCTTAGTAATCTTTGATGAATAAAAAAATTCTCTTCTGAAGAGGAAAATAAGAAAATGTTTTAGAAAGTAAACAACAGTTGACAGAGGGCTCTTTCCCTGTCTAGTAACCCAAAATGACCATCATAATCACTGATTAATGTCTATACAAGTATCTGTCACAGGAGCATTCTAAGTAATGCTACAGACTTGCTATGTTCAAAGAAAACAAAAATTTCCTGCCAGTGGTACACAAATCAGACTTCTCATATAAGGTCAACAAATGCTGAAGTAAAAAACATGAGAAAAAATGCCATGGGGGAGGGAAGGATTGGGAGTTTGGGATTAGCAGGTGCAAACACTTATACATAGAACAGATTAACAATACGGTCCTACTGCACAGCACTGGGAACAAGAGTCAATATTCCATGATAAACCAAACTGGGAAAGAATATGAAAAAGATTACATATATGTAAAAGTGAGTCACTTTGCTTTACAGCAGAAATTAGCACAACATTGTAAATCAACTATACTTAAATTAAAAACATTTTTTTAATGCCAAAGTAACAAGTGTAAACATTGGAAAGGAGGCTTATATCTTATTCAATTTTAATGTTAAAAATGGAGAGAAACATTAGCTTCGAGTATAACACAATGTGCATGTTTCCTTTTTGGTTACCTATTGTGGCCACTAATTAAAAACTTCTGTATTTTACAAAAGTTCTCTGGCTGACTTCCTGTAAAACTTTCCTGAAAAGATCTTTTGGGTTTGTTTTTGGCTTGATTATGTTCTTTTTTTTATGATTCCAACACACTTACAAATAGGCCTAAAGTACTCTTTCTTAAACCATAAGCGTATGGACAATAAAAGGAAGGTATTCTGTGCAGTCTAGGAGATAATAGTGTCCGGTGCCTGGTCAGCAGTAATAACCAGATGTTCAAATCATGCGTTTGGTGCTAATACCATCCAAAGTGATTCCCTGTAGAAATCCGTGCTCTGTGAAGGGGTAACAGAGCTTTGCAATGATAGAGTAATATTTGCGTTTCTTATCTTTAAAGCATTAGTCATTTTATTGTTTTCATAAGGAGTTGTAGCTATAGTAGATGTTGTTAAAGAAAGCCCTGAGAAGTGGATAGAGAAATCTTTTTGCTTTCAATTTTTCTTAGAAACCCTTCATGTGCTGCCTCTCCAGGCCATTGCCTGGCACCCCCACCTCCATCAGACACACACACACACACACACACACACACACACACACACACACACACAGAGCACTGGTGCGTCTCTAGTCTGGCCTATGCTGCCTGGGGGGTTTCTGCGGCAGCTGTGATATCCTGAAGGGTGTGTGAAATTGAAGACAAACATTTTTACTAGGAGTTTACAGCCTTAACAAAGTAAACTGCAAGCCCTCCAGGTGTCCTTGATGGTGGGAACAAAGGCCTGTGGTGCAGCAAAAAGAGACCTGGGTTTTGAATTAGAAGGAGCTGCGTTTGTATTCCTGCTCCAAGTTCATGGGCTGGGTGAACTTGGGCAATCACTTTCTCTCTGAGAGTCTAGGCTTCATCACGAGTCAAATGGGGGTGCAGACTAGATTGTTTCTAAAAGCCTTTATCCAGTCCTAGGAGTCTACAGTTCTAATGTTTACATTACCTTTTATATTTTATTAGTTACTTTCCCATAATTTTTTTTAATCTTAAATGCCTAGGAACCAAAGAATAAAATTACATTTCTGTCATACTTTTTACTTTGAGTGATATTTTTTCCTCCTTATTTTTAAAAATTGAACATGGCCTTTAAAAACAAGCAACAAAAATGAGACAGAAGTTGCTGTTAGGTATCTCTTCTCAAGAAGCCAAAAGATGGTGGTGGTATTTTGGTACTGCTTCAGAGCAAAGGAATTCTTATTTACTTATTACTCTAAGATAATTTATTTTTCAAATATTCCAAAAAAGTCATCTTAAATCCTAGAGGTTTCATATATGAATCATTATTAATTATGAAATTTTGTATCATGCATTTTAGTTTACAAAACCTGCAGTTTACCTGCAGGATCTCATGACCTCACCTAGCACTGGTCCCACTCTATTAGACTGATGTTGTTAAGACAGATACTAAGTCGTGTCCAACACCTTGGAACCCCCATGGATTGCAGTACGTCAGTCTTCCCTGTCCTCCGCTATTTTCTGGAGCTTGCTCAAACTCATGTCCATTGAGTCAGTGATGCTATCTAACCATTTCATCCTCTGCCACCCCCTTCTCCTCTTGACTTCAGTCTTTCCCAGCATCAGAGTCTTTTCCAAGAGAGATACTAACCTCTCCATCTGACTGGTGGGAAGTTGAGGCTCAGAGAATTGCTGAGGCTCTGCAGATACCCCTAGAGCCAGGGTCTGAATGCACATACCTCCTAGTGTAGGGTGTCATGTAAATGTTCATGTGATTAAACTAAAATTATTCATTTCAAGGCTACTACATACATCGAGTGGCATTTCACCTGGATTTGGTCAAGGAGTTTAGCTCATTGCTAGTTTGAAGTTTAGATTCCTTGAATGCATAAAATGGCTCAAAAATTGGCCAGGGTTCAGATTGGAAAAAAACAGATGAATCAATTCAAAGATAATGTCCTTTGATGATCAGTATAGAATATAAAAAATAATTCATGGGGAAAATAGGGAAAAAGAATAAAGCACATTTCTTCAGAGTCTTGGAGCCTTTGTCTTTTATTGAAGAATCTGGATGCCAGGCGTGATCGGGGAATGAACTTGGACTTCATTGCTGTGCAGGTCCGAGTTGAAATCCTGGATCTGCCTCTTCCTGACTCTTATACATTTGACGATTCATTCCTTGGAGACTCCACTGAGTCATATACTAAAATAGAATTAGTAGGAATATTTAATTTCAAAGTTGTTTGTAAGCACTAGAAATAATTATATATATAAAGCACCTGTAATACAGTGCTTGATAAAATAAACGTTTCATAAACCATGGCTATTGTTATTAGGATTCGTTTTCTTTCAAAGTGTTGTTGGGTCCATTTTATGACACGTTAAACTATTTGGTGTATGAAATCTAAGTATAGGAGGAGTTCTATCAATGGAAGGGCAGTTGATCTAGATAATCCACAAGATCCCTTGCAACTCTGAGCTAGTGTTATTATAAACTATATTTTCCAAGGTGTTCTCCCTATCAGAGATCCTGATTATGGTAGTGAAATAGATACTTTTGTCTTCATACATGGGATCTTTAAATAACATTAGTATCTCTTGCTCAGCCTGAATGAGCTAGAACAGGAATATCTGAACTGACTCACAAATATGTTTCCTAATTAAGTTTTAATTATTAGTACAGTTGCAGAATCAGTTGTTCCATCTTCAGATATTTAAACAGTTTTAGAAAATTAAAGCTTTCTACAAAGGAGTGACATTGGAACAAGGTTTCTTTTTGTCAACTGTACATTAATTTCTTAATGTACAGTTAATCAACATCGTAGTTTTCACAAATTTCAGAGTGACCAGACGCAGAGGATTGGCAGTGAAGTGGGTGTCAGAGATCCAATTACTAATAGTTAAAATGTCTACGTGAGATTTTGACTTGACTCAGTCTTTTTCCTTCTTCCTAAATGGCTCCTAAGGAGAGTGACATATTAAGGAAAAATCCAGATATTAGACTGACATAAGAAAGGTGGAAAAAACAGTACCATGCATCAGGGGTGAAAAAAAGAAGTCTCTACGAATGTGTCAGACATAAAAGAAAGTGAAGGAAAGTTAAAAATTACCATAGGGCAGGCAGGACACCTGCTAAAGAACCTACCGCTGCCAGTCACAGCTGGAAAGAAAATGAAAGAGATGCAAACAACTGTCCTGGAAACATGGAATCATCCTTTTGTCTTTTTGTCCCCTTATGAACAATTACAGTATGCAAAAATGGAGGGGGATCTCAAAGTATTGGGATGAAAATTTCAGCAGGCTCTGCATATAAATAGCAGAGGCATGGAAGTGTGCCTCTTTGAAAACAGGCCGTGTTTGGGAGCTCCCAGTGCATTGAAGAGAATGGTAATTAATGTATAGTGAATGACTTTGAATGAAGGATGAATAGGGGGGCCTAACAATGGGTAGGTTTTCTCTTTCTTTTGTTTTTTTTCTTTTTCTTTCTTTTCTCTTCTTTTTCTTTCTTTCTTTCTTTCTTTCTTTTTTTTTTTAGGTTAAAGCATTGAAGAAAGAAAGCTGTTAAAAGATGGCTACTGTGAGGCTACAACTTCAATGTCTGTCTTGTGTGGCTTTCCTTTCGAGGCTGTGGTGGGAGTTTGTTTTGTATTTCTCTCCAATCACAATGGAGTTAATTTGCACCAATTTCATTTTTTGTGCGTGCTCCTCAATGTTTTCCTTTCTGCTGGATTTTTTTAAAAAAATATTATTTTGGCAGGGCTTGGTCCTTTGATGATCCTTTTGAGCAAATGGTTTGCCCAAAGTTCAGATGGTGCTGGCTCCGTCTTCTTTTTCATTTACAACATCAAGAGGATTACAGAGAATAACTTTGTTGCCCAACATCAATGATATATCTTCAGGCTACTAGAAAGGTAGTTCTCAGAAAGTGTGTCTTCTAATAGTTTAGAACCTCCACAGGCTTCAGATAAAACAAGTATTAAATACAGAAAGCTCACAAGGATACCAAGGAAGGTTAAACTCACGCAACCTCCTTCATCTCAAACACCTGAAATATATCGTTTTTTTTTTTTTTGACTGTCGAAGTGTGATCATGGTGAAGACAGCAGTAAGATCTTATATAACAGCAGACAGAAAAAGGCAGAGGAGTCACGTGGAGATGCACACACATATTAGTGAGAGAACACAAAAACAATCTTGTCAAAGAGCAGGTAATTTATAATAGGTCCAAAACCAAATATATGTGTCAGTTCAAACGAAGATGGCATAAACAGGGGTGATTTCTCTCTTGGTGGAACTATCTGACATAACCTAAAATTTTATATTAGGGGAATTTTAGGAATTCTCACCATTTTAACAATTATGGGTGTGCAGAGGAAATCCCAAATAGGGCAGACAACTTGAGCCTCTCCCCTGGGTTCCAGTCATCATTTCAGCTGTGCCTGGACATTCGAATGCGGATGGCTCACTAGCTCTTTCAAAACCTTTCCTGTCCTCTGCCCCTTCCTGGGGTCTCTCATCTGGTTGCAAATTCTGTGCACAGCTGTTAAGGGTCCATGGGGACTGGTATCCTGGTTGTGGTAACTAAACACCCCAGAATTTGGCCACAGTCTTACTGCCAGGCAATTGTGTTCTTTTTAATAGATTCAGTTTTAGACTGCATAACTAAATATGATTTTGACTTTACATCTTTATATGGCTTCTCATATGAATAAATTCAAACCCAGAACAATTTCTTGGTAAGATTATGAAGGACTTTTGAGTCGACTTTAAAAATAACAGTATATTTCAAATGCCACAAAGAGCCTTTGCCTAAAGGCTTGTCACATTACTTGAAATTTCACAATGGGAAATACTTTCCTTTTTGTCCGAGGTCCTCAAAGCCCCCATATTAAAACAATAATCCCTGAGCTGGGAATTTCTGCCATCTGGGGATGTGCTCCCAACCATTGGACATTGTGGAGAAGCCAAAACTATTGAGTCAGTAGGAAGATTAGTGGTGGCCAGGGGCTTGGAAAATGGGAGGGATGTATGAATAGGTGGTGCACAGGAGATTTTTTAGGGATTGAAACTCTCTGTATCACATTATAATGATGGACATCACACTATACAATTATCAAAACCCATGGAACTGTAGAACCTAAACAGAGAACCCTGGTGTAAACTGTGACCTTTACAGTTAATAATAATAATAAATTTAAGTTGGTTCATCAATTATAACAAATGTACTTATTATTGCAAGATGTTAATAATAGGGAAAACTGTAGGGTGGCGGAGGCGGGGGGAAGGAGGAGGTATACGGGAACTCTCTGTGCTATCTGTTCAATTTTCTGTAAACCTGAAACTGCTCCAAAAATAATTCTATTGATTTTTTTTAAATGATATGTTTCATTATAAAAAGAAAAGCACTTTCAAAGTAATTTCTAATATTCCTCAGAGATCACTTGGAGTGCCCACTCCTCGAGTTTTCTATCATCTCTCAGGTCATATGCCGTCTCCATAGCTGATGCCTCCTAAGGCTTCCTTAGCCCACACACAGGTCACTGCAGTCTTGGGAATGGTGGTCACCCTGGGGCAGGAACCATGCACAGTGTCTGTTGTACAGAGGACTGCCCAGAAACTTGTAGGCACAGGTGCAGACACACACAGGAACATGAAAAGAAAGGCAAAACTGATAAAAAGTATCTAACAAAATAGTATGCAATGTACCTTACACATGTTGACTTATATTTTTAGAAATTTTGGTTGGAATATAATTGTTTTACAATGATATGTTAGTTTGTGCTGTGAATCAGCAATACGTATACCTATATTCCCTCTTGAACCTCCATCTCGCCGCCCACCCATCCCACCCCTCTAGGGCATCACAGAGCACTGAGCTGAGCTCCCTGTGTTGCGCTACAGGTTTCCACCAGCTATCTGTTTTACACATTTGAAAATAGTAACTCAGCTTTGGAAAGAGCTACTACTCTACTTATGTTACGAACAATGATTTAGGCTATTTTAGGGGGGAAAAAAGTGCTCACAGAATTGGTCTCTCTCATACTCGCATAATTGGTCTTTCTCACAGGGTCTCTACTAGGTACTATCAGTTGAAAATGTTAGTGTGTTAGAGCTTAGATAATCATCAATATCTTTCCCAATATAGTATATAGCTCTTTTTTTATTAGTATGATCTTGCTATAATCATCTTGACTATTTTCCCCCAGTTTTCTCCTAGATACATAATCTAGTACTTTCAACATGCATAAAAGTAATAAGAAATCACTTAACTTCTCAGAATACTTTGAACTGTTGCAATTTAACAGATTCAGAAGTTTCATCTTTATTTAATCTTTAGATTCCAATGGCACTTTGTAAATACAATTTGACCCACCCACATCACTTCTAGAAGTTATACACATAAAGCATCTAAAATGTATAGGAGGGAGTAGCAATATAAAATAGAACAAAAGAAATAACTTTATGTTGTGCTTTTAAAAAAAGAATGTATAATATATACTGTGATCTTTAAGTAACCTGTTGTGTTTCAAGAAGAAAAGACATATTGTTGAATGGATTATTCCTTTGGTTCTTTCCATCTCAGTTAATGTAGATGCTCTTAAACATAAGGGATATAGTGCTGGCTGCAAAGATGATCCAGCATTTTGGACTCTTTTCATTATTTTGCTTCTAGTAGCACTTTAAGTCTCTGGTGTCTTACCTCTACTGAGACCTGGCATTTCTTTGTGTTGGAGAGGCAATTTAATCCATTTTTACTGTCTGCAAACAGACTTTCAAACAAAACCTCAGACTCTTTGACTGAGCCCCAAGGATTCCACCAAACCTATAATCCTCCACTCTCTTCTGGGGCCGTGGAGGGTGACAAGAATAGAGCTGGGCTCAACGAGGAAGCCTCATTAGTGTTAGTGATTTTGATTTCTGTTACATTTCTGCTCTGCGGCCATTTCAAAGTTGGAGTGATAACTATCTTTGCATCTCCTGCACCCCTGCCCCAGCTGCCCTGAAGTCAAGCCCTGGAATGATCTGGTGAAGCATCTTAAGACCACGGAGGAGGCCAGCAGACACGCTTTTTCTCAAGGAGTCAGGGGGCCTGATAATAAACAGATGAGTGTTCAGCTTCTAGATGTTGACAGTTTGCAACAGAAAGTCAACTCTGACAAGCACCATCCGAAATTCTGTGTGATCATGACCACCACCGGGTGACACGTGTGTGCCAGGCCACATAGGCAAAGCTTGGGCAAAGATAAATTAGAAAAAAATGATCCTGGTTGTCCCTTTGTCTGTGGGAAATCACACTTAATGCCTGGGAAAATAGTACATTCTGAAGGTAGTCTTTTGGAAAAAAAAAATGGAGCCCAGTGGAGTAGAAGGAACTGCAGGCAAACAACATTTAACAAGTGACTGCCATGTGTCAGGCAAGGGATATCATTTAACTCTCACAACCATCTAGGCATTATTATTCCATTTTATAGATAAAGGAACTAACATCAGAAAGATTAAGCAGCTTCCACATTCTGTGTTTAAATTGCTCCTGTCTAAGCCAGGATGACTGTCTTGATTGCTACAGACTGACTTCTGATGGAAGTTTGCAGGTACTTATTGCTATAAACCCTAAGAGGTATTTCCCGTCTCACCAAAGCTGTTGTACACCCTCCCCTTCTCTGTGAAATGTGATTAACTGTTAATTTTAAACGTTGGTAAAGTTTGTAAAGTACCTAAACATAAACATTTAATATTTATGGTTTAGCCACTAAATCATGTTCAACTCTTTGCAATCCCATGGACCCACCCTGCTCCTCTGTCCATGGAATTTTCCAGGCAAGAATACTGGAGTGGGTTGCCATTTCCTTCTCCAGGGGATCTTCCTGATCTGATCCATGAGTTAAACCCAGGTCTCCTCCTTTTCAGGTGGTCTCTTGCATTGCAGGCATGTTCATTACTGATTGAGCCAGAGGGGTACAATCTAATCCTTAAATTTGTGGAAACAGTCTTTGTAATGTACAGTTGAATTTATGTATTAAGAAATATATCTTGGGACAAATATGTCTCTATTTATGAAACAATACTCAAGTAATTCCTTTCAGTCTAACTGCAACTTCTGGTAGAAAAACATTATATACCTATTTGTCAATGCATAGGCTTGGTTGGCTAATATCAACTTTACTGTTGCTACACCTATTACAGGCATATTGCCCAGGAAACCAGAAGAGTATAAATAACCAAAAAGAAAAGGGTCCATAATATCATGGAAAGATCAGGGAGTTCACACCAACTCCTGGTTTGAACCCTAGTTTCTCTGCTGCTGAGTGTGTAATCAGTTACATATCCCTCGAGCTTCACTCAGGCACATTAATGTGAAAATAACAATGACACCTTTTATCTGCACTTTATTTATTTATCAGTAGAGAGACCATCTGAGTGGATTTAAGCACTGGCACAAAAAAACATGTCTTTCACATGGACACTCACAACTTTTAGCAGATGTAGTAATGTTGATCTGAGCCAACATTTCACTTTTTGTGTGTCAACCTCCACATTGGTTAAATAAGAAATATGTGTGTTATAGGGATACAGGGTTAGGAGACATAAGTAGGTACAATTGTTTTGCTGTCGTTCATAATTCAAATTGGAGGAGTTCATCTGAGCATCTCTAATTCCCTCCCCATCTCGTTGAGAATCAAATCGTATAGTAGCTTGTAGACCACACACATTGCATTACTCCTATTATTATCAAGCTGGAATGGTAAAGGTCAGAGCAGTTAGATCTTTAGCTTTTATTCCTTCTCTTTTGGTATTATTATCCATGTGTATGGATTATTGATCATGCTGCTGGCTTTTATAAACTCTGTGGGAAGGAGGAGTGCTGCCTCTGCCTTTGCAAACGGCAATGGAGCCCTGCTTTACAATAAAAGAGAGAAGCACCGCCCCCCCTAAAAAAATTCAGACGGGTAGAAGTAAATAATGTCAGATTCTAATCTTTTGAAAAGAATAAGACCAGATCTAGGTAAATAATAGCACGACCATGAAATAGACTGTGTAGTCAGTCAAATACGTATCTGTTTGTAATTCGAATACATTTTCTCAACTTTTAAGTCCTTTCGCATTTCACATCAGCCCCTTTCAGGAGATTTAAGTGTATTTATTTTTCACATATATTAGATGTGCACATATAAAGTTTCTTTAGGGCAGAAATATGTTATTGTAATTTTTAGAATTTTACCTCCCACATAAATAATGATAATTTACCCCATAAATAATCATCTTATCAGTTAATCAGTGCTTACTAAGCCCCAAGCATTGTCTTAGCCACTTAATACAGATTTTCCCAATTAATATACAACCCCATTTTACAGATGGGGCAGATGAGGCATGAGGTAGCTAAATTGTGTCTTAGCCTTGCTACCTAAGGTCACAGAACAGCAAAGTGGTGGAGCTGAAATCTGACCCAAGAGGTGTGAACCCAAGTCAATACTTTTAACCACTTCACTGTGTAGTCTCCTTAGAAAGTGCTCAGTAAATATTGACAAATAAATGAATTAATGGGTACAATAGTGGGTATCTAGGACAAGGAGCCTATTCCTTAAACTCTCCCTTCCTTTCTTTTTGTCCTTTTAAAAATTTATTTTATTTAGACTCTCCCTTTCTTTCTGAGGAGGCACTTCCCTTCAGGAAGGCAGGAGGGTGATAGGCCAGCTAGGTGTGAAGCTCAGGGATCCAGAAGAAGCACTCACTGACTGCTGACAATGCGAGCAGGGTGGTGCCCTCCATCGGGAACTGTCGGCTCCGCTCCCCTGCTCTGTTCCTGCCTTATTATTGATTCTCAAGAGAACAAACCAGGGCTGGGGCTGGGGCCTTCTGACAAGAGATGGGGCTGCATCTGGTCTTCGTGATATTTGAAATTATTAACAGTGTCATTATTTTACATTCAAAAACCTTTTACTAACAGCTTTCCATCTAGAACCAGAACATTTTACCACTTTTGAATAAGAAAAAGCTTCTGTTCCCAAAGATTCCCACAAGACACTCAACATTTGGAGTCCCCGTGGCCCCTGGACTTTTCAGCCACCCCTTGTTTCCCTTTCTGCCTAGGTCTTGAATCTGGTCACAATTTATGCTTAAGACTCAAAGAATCAGAATGAAATTATGCTTGTCACGTAATTGGAGCAAGATGATCGTTTAATATGCTGGTGGCTGGTGCTTAACACAATTCCTTAAAAATATGGGTGACACCATGAATTGGTGTTTTTCATGGTTTTACTAAACTATCTTGGAATATTTAGCGCATTCAACAAGAAAAGTTAGGCAGGCCGTTTCAGACCAGGTTACAAGTGGGAAGACATTTGTCAGGGCTGCTTTCACTGGCAATATACTGTAATGAGATGGCATTGAGAGAAGATGGTTTAAAGAACAAAGTCAGGTTTGTTGGGAGGCCATCAGTAACCCAAGAAGCCACACCGCTCGGGGGCAGAGGCTGTGGAAAGGGTAATTGCAGGGAGTGTCAATCACACATACACGCTACACAGAAACAACTGGCCATTGATGGTCCACACCAGAGGAGGGGCACAGAGGCAGGGAGGCTGGAAAACAGCAGATTCTTCAGAATTTCTTTCCACTTGTCTTTCAATTTCATCACATACATTCCATCATTAGGAGAAAAAAAGACAGAAATTGGTGGCCAGGAGCAAGAAAAATACAGCAAGGGACACCGCCCAGCTGAGACCATGAAATTAAAAAGAAAAAAATGCAGGCCCCCATTTCAGTTTGGTTGAGTTCATGCAAGCCACAGAAAATTTGTGATTTGGTCTAGATACTCCTATTGGAAATATTTAGAAGATTTGTGAGTTTAGGGAAGACCTGTCAACCACAATAACCTGATGACAGGTTATCCATGGATACAGATGAAGAATCCCTGCATCAGACTAGATCACAAATCTGCTCAGACTTTTCAAGTGCTGGCTTTACAATTTAAGCCAGTACCTATGAGGTCATGGGAACTATGGACTCCTCTGCAGTGTCCATGGTGGACTTTTCACTTCCTCCTAGAGACCTGGGAAGGACTGCAGTACAATTCAGAAGTCATATTGCATTACAAGAGAGACTAAGATGAAACACTGGAAGTTTAGGAGCTAAAAGGCAGATAAGCGAGGTGAAGCAACCATCTTTCAGGTAGATGCCATTAGTATGCTTGATTCAAAGGAAGAGAAAATAGAGGGAGAAACTGAAGAAGTGCTTTCAAGCAGCGCTGGGACTGGAGTCATTAAAGCCTCCTCTGTATCAAGCCATTGAGCAGGAAGAGTTGGAAGCTGTTCTGGTGGCAAGAACACTCCAGAAATACGATAAAGTTGCATTACTTATTAGGGTTTAAATGGAGATAACGAAGAATAATTTTGATGAGCACAATCATACATGATTGATTTTTTTTAAACTGAATCCTCTGATCTTGATTACACACTTTGGTATATAAACCACCTTCCCTTTTTAGAAAGCTTAACCCCTCTGAATAAATTCAGCTCATGTTTCAAATTAAGTTATATGCCAGATTGAATTCAAATTAAACATAAAGTAATGAATTTATATTCTTGATGCTCAGAGACAGCAGACTGATTTTGATCCTTGTTTCTCCATCACTTGGCTGGGGTCTTTCACCTAGCAGTTGATCAATAAACAAGTTGATTTGCTTGATTTAATCGGTGCTTGTGATTATTTTCAGCATTGATTGTTGAAGCCGTGGATTCCACCATTGCCCTGGCTTGAGAGTGATCTTTTTATTTGCTGTGTCCTATGGACATTCTCCATCTCTTCTTTTTGACTCATTTCACCTGTGATTTTACACTTTTCCTCCTCTTTCTGTCTTGGTTTTGTGGTGACTGTCTTAGTTCTTCCTGTGCCTCTCTGACTGCCCTTTTGATTTCCTTTTGCTGATCTTTCCTGTTGTCTTTCAAAACCTTTAAATGCTACTAGGTGGCCCATATGGTCTGATGAGCTCCACATCCATATCTCCAGCCCATGGTGGTTTTCTGAGCACCAGACGAATGTATCCAACAGCCTACTAGAAATCAGCACCTGAATGTTGCAGTGGTAATTCAAAATCAGTTTTATCCATCTTTCCGCATGAAACCTCTTATATTTCTATCTTAATGAAAAGCCCAACTTTTCTCCAATTGCCCAAGGCAGGAACTTAAAAATCATTTTAGGATTCTCCCTCCATGCACCCCTGATATTCAATCACTAGACCACCTAAATGTCCTTTTTGTACCTACTACCTCTGCCAGAGTCCCACCCCTCATCATTTCTTTCCTGAACTAAAGCAGCGGTTGCCTTTTCGGATAGCTAAACTTACAGTTTTCTTATCTCCAGTCCAGTCTTCAGTCTGCCTCCAAGATGACTTTACCGAAACAAACTTAGAGGCTTAACCAACAAGAGGGCAATCTGCATTGCTAGGGGAGAATCCTTGGGCACTATGCCAACCCCAGACCAAGTTACTGTGAGGATTTTTCAGTTATGTGAACCAGTGACACACCCCAACCTTTGCTATCCACTGCCCCCTATTTAAACCAGTTTCAAATGAGTTTCTGTTGCAACTTTCAACAAAACAGACTTAACCTGTACATCACTGTGCATATAGAATAAAAATTAAGCTTTCTCTTTCTAAAGGTCAATCTTCTTCCTTTCCTTTTGTTCCCAATTCGAGTTTCCCCAGCCCAGCACACCCTCATGCCTTGACAATTCAGATGGCTCCCTTCATTCAAAGTCCCACTCTTCTTCAAGCCTCCTCCGTACCTCCTTCTCTGACTCTTTCATGCTGAAATAGGCATTATTAGGATGTTCTGTACTCAGTAGGACCACCTACAAAGGAACCCCAATCAATGGATGATACCATACATGGAGTCAATTGTTGAATACCTTCAGCAGCATTTGAGTGAAAAGCATGGCCAGAGTGAATTGAGAAGAAACTTCTAGTTGTCAGGAGACCCTCTGAACTCTTAGAACCTCAATGCTACCTTTCAAGAAAAAGATGAATGGGACAGTGTTTTGAAGTGAGAAGACTCTTGATAAATATCTCGTCAGGTCAAATAAAAAGAAATCTCAGTGTCTGCATGTCTCCATAACAAAGGGAACCACAAAAAGGTACGTAGGAGTAAGAAGTTCCAGCCTTCGTACAGGGCAAAATCAGTGAACTTCTGGCTTTAGATTATTACCATAGGGTACATTTTCTATGTATAGTACTCCACTAAATTTTCCTAAAAAATGAATGATTTCTCTTCATTTTCCATATTCTTCAAATCACTGGTTGTGTTCATTTATAGGATTTCTACACCTGTAATTTTAATAGCAATTTATTTCAGAATTCAGTATTAAAATATTTTTTGTGTACAGAGAACATGTATCCTTGATTTTTCCCTGGACTCATGTATTTGCAGTCTTCTTTATAGGGAAAGGCTGAACAGAAAACAGGAGCTTGGTTTAAACACCCATTCAGTGTGTCAGATCCTTTGCATATATTATGTAATTTGATCCTCACAGCATTATTGCTCTGGTATGGGTAATATTGGTTGAAGGCAACCTCTCTTTGTTTTGTTTTGTTTTGTTTTTCCAAGAATACACAGCAGACAGTTCAGGCCTTGTAGATTTTCTATAAGTTAAATAGGGCAAAGGGCATAGTGGTTAAGAGTTTCATCCAAGGGAGGAATGATAGATTAAATCCCTGCTCCACCCTTGACCAGCTGTGTGACTGTGGGTAAGTTCCTTAACCACCCTGAGTCTTGGTTTCATCACCCATAAGATGAGGGTATTAATAGTACCTACATCATAGAGCTATTGTGCTGAGTAAATGAATTAATATTTGAAATGTACTTTGAAGAAAGAATGGCACTTGGTAAATGCTAATTTTTATTAACAAAATTAATAAAATATTCACCAAACATTATATCTCTTCTTTGCAATAAAATAGCAAGGCAATTCCCTCCATCCAACCAGCATTTAAAGACAAGATTTTCAGGTCAATTTTATAAAAGTATCAATTAAACCTATCAAAACCTGTGATATCTGACTCTCCCTGCAAATCTCACTAGAATAACTGGCACAAGCCATTTTTGCTAAGCCATTAGGGAAAAATTTTATGAGTATCAGTGATTTGTACTCCCTTTATTCCCCTCTATAAATCTGAAATCTGTAATCCAGATATACTATAAAAGAGTCTAACTTGGATAGAGAGATTTTGAGAAAGAAAGTATCCCCAAAAGCTATTTAAAGGATGTATCATCTACACGTGTATATCAAGAATGTTGCATTAAGGATCTTGTAGCCATTTCCAGTCTCATCAAGGAAAGAGCTTGGTGTTCAACTAGTGATGTCTTCCTTGAGCATAAGAAGGGCAGTGACATGAAGCATGCCAAGAGAGACCTGCATCCTCATCTTATGGATAAGGAAACAGAGACAGAGGCTAGAGAGAGGGAGTGACTTGCTGAACATCACACATGGGCTAGGACAATATGAACCTAGGACCAGAAGTGGAATATGTGTGTGTTGGGAGTGATGGGTGGAGGTGGACTTAAAGACCACATGTAAGTTTTGTTAACCATTTCCCCAAAGTTAGGATTTTCCTACAGGCCAAGCATTATGAAAATGAAAACATAATTTGCATCCTGACTTCGGGCTAACATACCTGGGTATCTGCAAAACAAAACATTACTAAAGGTAAACTCATGCAATAGGACTATCTGGGATGACAGAGAAAGAGACCCAGAGTTTCACCCCATAAAGCTTCAGTGACAAGTATGGCAATGACTCACCCAAAATGCAAGACAAGAATGAAGAATGACAAGCAAGAAATGCTGGCCCAAATCTCGACAACAAGAGAAGCCAAGCATAACTGCAAGCTCGTCATGGCGCTGCAGAGAATGAACTGGTCATGCAGGATTCGGTACCCAATGATCCTTCTGTTATGACAGATGCTCTCCAAACACTGAGAAGCTGGAAGACACACACACACACACACACACACATTCATCTCCCTCTGGTGGATCTCAGTTTTGGAAATGGACGGCTAGGTTTACGCCAATATTCAAATATTAACAACACTCTTATCTGATAATGATGTGTCCCTTCATCTGGAAGAATTAGGGAAGACTTTCTGCTTGAGTTACTGAAGTGTCACCACTTTTCAAAGGATATCAAGTATAAATAAGTTCTATTACTTACAACAAGATGCAGGCTTTGTTTAGCTACAAAGAAGCACAGTGAATTTCTCATTTAAGTCAAGAGCTTACTGAAGAGGACATGGCAGACATTGTTGTCTCCAAGTTGTCATTAACCAGTTTTATCCTGGCTCTGGTGACACAGGAGAAAGCTTTCAGCAATAACTGGATGATTTTGGTTTTCTGAATTCTATGGGGTTGCTGCAGATGAATGCAAATATAGGTGTTTGGTAAGGAAGGGTATGTTGGTAGTAGACAAAGGCTGTAATGCCACAGTTATACCCGTGAGAAAGTGTGATAGTTGATTTTGAGAGCCTTTTTGGTTCCCTTGTGTGCTCCTGGGAAGCTGTGAGTTAGTCACAACTTCTCTGTGATTCCAAGGGAGATCACAAATCTGTTAGTCAAAGGAGTGGGTTTTCTGTCTTGACTTGGATGCCATCAACTGAATGACCATGGGCAAGTCATTCCTGGCCTCTCAACTAAGCCTCAGTTTCTTACCTGCAAATGAGGCTAGCATAATCTATTTCATCAGATTGTTCTGAGACCTAAATAAGAAAAATATAGGTACATATGCACAGTACAACAGAGGATGTTTGGTTCAGTTCAGTTCAGTTCAGTCACTCAGTCATGTCTGACTCTTTGCAACCCCATGAATCACAGCACGCTAGGCCTCCCTGTCCATCACCAACTCCCGGAGTTCACTCAGATTCACGTCCATCGAGTCAGTGATGCCATCCAGCCATCTCATCCTCTGTCGTCCCCTTCTCCTCCTGCCCCCAATCCCTCCCAGCATCAGAGTCTTTTCCAATGAGTCAACTCTTCACATGAGGTGGCCAAAGTATTGGAGTTTCAGCTTCAGCATCATTCCCTCCAAAGAAATCCCAGGGTTGATCTCCTCCTTCAGGATGAACTGGTTGGATCTCCTTGAAGTCCAAGGGACTCTCAACAGTCTTCTCCAACAGCGCAGTTCAAAAGCATCAATTCTTTGGCGCTCAGCTTTCTTCACAGTCCAACTCTCACATCCATACATGACTACTGGAAAAACCATAGCCTTGACTAGACGGACCTTGGTCAGCAAAGTAATGTCTCTGCTTTTGAATATGCTATCTAGGTTGGTCATAACTTTCCTTCCAAAGAGTAAGTGTCTTTTAATCACCAGCTGCAATTACCATCTGCAGGATGTGTGGTATGTGCTTGTAAAAATTCACTGGATACAAATCAAGAGATGTTTTATTTCTGTTTTGAACTTGATGCCTTATAGTAAATACTAGAAGAGGATCCCACCCCCAACTTGAATTCAGTTTCCATTATGACATATATAATAAGCTCATATAGATTAAAAAATAGGGGCATCCATTTAAGGAGGAAAAGGGAGCATAAAGCTGGCAGACTGGGAATAGGTTGGGCTGCCTGGGCCTGGCTTCCTGAGCAACGAGGATCCCAAGCTGTGCCAGGCCTGGACAGGAAAAGGAAATTGAAGCCAGATTGACTGGGGGAATCTCTGGAACAATGTGGAAAGAAGCAGTTTAAAAGAAAATCGGAAGGGAAATCAAGAGGATTCATGTTCTCTACTTAACTGCCAGGTACCAGGCACAGGGCCAGGCCCTCATATAACCCCATGTGTAGTTCTCAACACAGTTCAGAGAGGGAGTGTTATTACCCCCGGTTCCCTGGAGCACAGACAGACCACTCACTCACAACACACCTAATACACATCAGGGCTGGGATCTAAGCCTTGGTCTCTAAATCCCATTCCCCAGTTCCTTCTGTGGAATCATCCAGTGGGGGGTGGGAGAGGATTAAGTCAAACAATACACACCAAGCACGAATTTCAATGCCTAACAAACAGGAGTTGTTGAGGAAAATCTAGTCTCTCTTCCCCAGTACAGAAATCTGTTTTGGAACGTTTGTGTATCTGAACTTAGGTACATACAGCAGGAGGGAAATTTTGCCTTCCTACAAAATGCTATCATATGCATGTGTGCTGAGTTGTTTCAGTCATGTCTGACTCTGACTCTCTGCTACCCCATGGACTGTAGCCCGTCAGGTTCCTCTGTTCATGGGATTCTCCACGCAAGAATACTGGAGTGGGTTGTCATGCTGTCCTCCAGGGGATCTTCCCTACCCAGGAGTCCAACACAAGTCTTCTGCGTCTCCTGTATTGGCAGGTTCTTTACCACTAGCACCACTTGGGCAGCCCTTGCCATTGTAGAATATGAATAGCACCCCAATCAATCTTTGTAAAACAGGAGGACCAAATCTGTACTGCTAAAACATGCTGTGCTTGAATTTGAAAAACAGAAAAAAGAATCAATTGTGATTCTATCAAATTATTGGTAGAATGTCATGGTCTTTACCCTTTCAAGCCATAGCCATGACAGAAGAATCTTGGATATCCAGTCCTCCTGTCACAATAGCCCAACACGTACTTAAACTCCCGGTGAGTCAGAAACATGTGAGTTCAAATTCCCCTGAAATCTATGGTGAGAAAATACTTAGGTCAGCTCTTGTTAAGCTCCCACTAAGCACTCCATGATGGTAATTAATCAGGGAAGGTTGCTCACCAATGTGTCCTGCAGGTCAGTCAGGTTCTTGTGCAATGATCTGGGCAACAGCTCTTGACCCACAGTTATGACAATGTGATCAGCAGTGACACTCACACAGGAGTGTGGTCGGCTTCATTTCTGCCTGTGTTTCAGAAAGGCAGAGGGAGCCTGGGACCCAGGGGACCCTCCATGAGTATTTGATGAATGAATGAGTGAACAAACTCAAAGCCAATATGGAGATTTGAGTGCTGGTCTTGCTTCAAGGAACACATTAGTCACAAACTGCATTCTGCACATATTAGACGATACATTTATAGGTGCTTGTGTCTGGATATAATTTTTAAATTAGTTTTCTTATTATAGAAATAATACTTATATACATATGTGTGTGTATGTGTATATATATGAAAGTGAAAGTAAGTGAAAGTAAGTGTAAGTGAAGTCGCTCAGTCGTGTCCGACTCTTTGCGACCCCGTGGACTGTAGCCCACCAGGCTCCTCCATCCATGGGATTCGCCAGGCGAAAATACTGAAGTGGGTTGCCATTTCCTTCTCCAGAGGATCTTCCTGACTCAGGAATCGAACGCAGGCCTCCCGCATTGCTAACAGACACTTTAACCTCTGAGCCACCAGGGAATATTATACCTTATTCTTGTTAATTGTTGTAAAATAATATACTATAACATGAATGTACCCCAGTTTGATTAACAATTCATTTTGATTGTTATAGTAAATTTAGTGATATTCTATAGATAAACATACAGGTTTTCTCTCATTTTTTATTGCAATAAATATTTCTGATTATTCATTGTGCATTCATAAAAGAATATAGATAGTTTGAATCCCTACAGTTGCTGTTACTGGGTCAAAGGGCACATGAATGTTTGTTGTTCTTCTTCCTATTAATAATTTCCAAATTGCCCCTCTGGAATTGTCTATTTAGCCACCCCTTCACCAGCTCTAGCTATTTTCATAATTTAAGATATTTCATAGGTGGAAAATGATATCTTACTTTTTTAAGGATTTTTTTTTAATGTGGACCATTTTTAAAGTCTTTATTGAATTTGTTGCAATATTGCTTTTGTTTATGGTTTGGTTTTTTGGACACAAGGCATGTGGGATCTTAGCTCCCCGACAAGGGATTGATCTGCATCCCCTACATTGGAAGGCAAAGTCATAACCGCCGGGCAGCCAAGGAAGTCTCTTATTATTGTTGGGTACTTTGCATTTCTTATTTTATGAGTGAGGTTGAGCATTAATTCTGTATGTGTTGGGAACTGGTATGTCTTTTTCTATGAATTCCCTGCTTATATATTTCACCTGTTTTTTCAGTTCAATTATTGGTCTTTGTCTTGAATTGATCCCTGAGTTATTTGCATATTAAGAAACTTAGCCCTTGTCATATATATAACAACAAATATTATTTTCTAGATTATAGTTTGTCTTTTGACTTTGTTTATGGGATATTTTCACATAGTAGTCATTTATTTCATTAAGTTTGTTTTTTAATTTTATATTTTAATTAAATTTTTATTCAGTTAAATTTAATCCATTTTTTTCTGAGTTTTGTGTCATACTTTTGCTATGCCAAAACTATATATTTTTGAAATTTCCCATTTAAAAATATTTTTATGGCATTTTCTATGCTTAAATGTTTGATCCATCTAGAATTTATTTTGCTTTAAAGAAAGAGTGGAACAGAGATCAAAATTCACAGTCCTCCAAACAAGTAGACTTGTATCTTAATGTCTTTATTTATTAACCCATTTTTACTGATTTAAAAGGCTACTTTCGTCATACATGACTTCAGATGTGTTATGCTCTATTTCTGGATTTTCTTTCTCATTTTTAAATAGCAGCAAACATTTTAATTTCTGCCTGATTTCATACCCCCACCACTATTCTCTTTTCACATTTTCTGGTTCCTTAGGCATGTTTATTTTTCCAGATAAAATTATATTAACTCACGTGATCAAGTCAAAAGGAGATCATCCCTCCATCAGGAACACCGGTCTGCACCTTACATCCGGCCTTTCCTTCTGCCCAGCAGAGGACTCCTGTCCCTATCTGGAGCCTCTCTCCGCCTGCAGTCCTCATCTGCATCCCTTTGTGCTCCTGCAGTTCTTCATATTCACTCCTCATTAGCTCTTGCTAACTATGCAACTAAATATACCTTTAACATCACCCTTCAAGAAAAAAGGAAAGGAAAAACCCTTGGGTCTGTTTCCCAGTCTTTTTTTTTTTTTTTGCTCCATTTGTTTGCTCATCTTTTCAGCAGAAATCCTTAAGTTGTGTTTGCTCTCACACCCCATCCTCTCCTCAACCACTGCATTAGGCCTTCCTTTCCACCACATCCCTGAAGCAGCTTTTACCTTCCATTTGGCAACTCCATGGTCAGATCTCTGCTTGCATTCTACTTGACTTTCAATATCATTTGACACAGGTGATTTCTCTTCCTTCACTTGTTTATTTTCTCCTGAGTCTTTGAGGCCACCACATTCTCCTGCTTTTACTCCGTGCTCATGGGTCTTTCCTTCTATGTTTTAAATCTGCTCTCTAAGCGCTAGAGCACCTCCCCTCTCCCCCATCGTCCCCTCTTCTTGCTGTTTCTCCTCTCCTCATCCTCCCTCCTCCCCTGTTCCACTCTTCTCTCCTGTCCTCCACCTAGTTGGTCTTCTCTAATGCTACGCGTTCCAATACTCTATGCCTCCAATCTTGATCTCTCCCCTGAACTCTGAGCTCTACACACATCTCCGATAGTCCACAGACGTCTCTGCTTTGGGTGTTTGGTGGACACACTTCATATGCCCAAGACGAAAATCTTGGTTTTTGTCCCCTATATCCATTTGCTGCCCCCTTAATCTTAACCAGAGGTACAAGTTGCAGTGCTACTGCTCCCTCACCTGAGGCCAAAACTTTGGCATTGTCCTTGGCTCCTCTCTTCCCCTCACACTCCTGATTCCATCCATTAGCAAAATCTGTCAGTACGACTTCTGAAATACAACACAAAGTCCCTTCTCCTCCCTCCCATCTCCTCTACTACTGCTGTAACTTAAGCCTTTGTTTTCTCAGTCCTGGACCTCGAACTGGTCTCTCTGTTTCCACTCTTGCCTCCCTATTCCTCTGCAGTTGATTCTTTGCACAGTAGGCGAGTGATCTTCTCAAATAAGACCTTATCACTACCCAACTTCAATTTCTCTGATGAAATCCAGCTTCTCACCATGAGTTGCAGGCTCTAAAGAACCTGAGTGCTTGTTGACTGACCACCCCGCTCATCATCCTCACCCTCATCTACTCCGCTCCAGCAGCACTGGCCTCCTTGCAGTCCCTTGAACACAAGAGCTGTCTCAGGGTCTTTACTTTTGCTGTTCCCTCTGTTGGGGGGATCCCTTTCCCTGTGCGTTATTGGACTGATGCTCTCAGGGTTTTAGCTCAAATGTCATCTCTGCCAGAGGCTCCCCCACCTATCCTAGCTAAATACACCACTCACACATCAACCCTAGTCATTCTCTACACTACTGCCCTGTTGTATTCTCTTCATCTCACCTAAAGCTTTCTTAAATGATATTTTCTATCTGTCTGCACTAGAATGTAAGCCTTATGAGTAAGCAGTTTTATCTGCCTTATTATACACAGTAGCTGGAATAGTGCCTTATACATAGTAAGCCTATAGTAAGTTGAATGAGTTTTAACAGCTCTAGGAAAAAAAAACCCCTACATTGTTTATAATTCATATATTTATTGACTGGGACCATATGGAATATATAGATTACTATAGGGAAGTATAGGTCTTCCCCAGTGGTTTAGTAGTAAAGAACCCACTTGCAGTGCAGTAGACGTAGGAGACGCAGGTTTGATCCCTGGGTCGAAAAGGTCCCCTGGAGAAGGAAACGGCAACCCACTCCAGTATTCTCACCTGGGAAAATCCCATGGACAGAGGAGCTGGGTGGGCTACCGTCCATGGGGTCACAAAGCGTTGGGCGTGACTGTGGCAACTGAGCACACATGTGTAAATAGAAAAATATATAACACCTTTAATATATTAAATCTTGGCCAAGAACAGTGACTGTCTCTGCTATTTTGTTGTTGTTTAGTCTTCAAGTCAAGGCTGACTCTTTGCAATCCCATGGACTGTAGCACACCAGGCTTCTCTGTCTATGGAATTCTCCAGGTAAGAATACTGGAGTGGGTTGCCATTTCCTTCTCCAGAGGATCTTCCCCACCCAGGGATCAAACCCACATCTCTTGTATTGGCAGGCGGATTCTTTACCACAAAGCCACCTAGGATTTCCATCTCTGCCATCTCAAATGTTTGTTTTTAAAATCAAAGTCCTGGTAGTCTAGGGGACAACTTTTTTATTTCAGAAGGATACTTATTTCAGGGAAACAAGTATTCAAGTTTATAATCACATTTGTCTCCAAGTGTGACATCAAGTGGAAGAGGAAATTTATTTGTTCACCATATTCCAAAGACCAGAAGTGTATGGGAATTAAAAGGTGAGAAAGTTCTAGCTCAAGGAAGAAATCTCCAAAAATGAAAACTTCAACATGGGGTAAGCTGCCTAGTGAAGGCATGAGCTCTCCATCACTGGGGATGTCCAAGCAGAGTCTGTATCGTCATTGGGGAGATTCCTGTATTGTAGGGGAGTTTGGACTAAAAGGCACCAAAGCTCCTCTGAACTCTAAGAGACTGTGATTCATATTCCTATTACAAGTCTCTACCAGTTTGATGCATTCCAAGAAATTGAACCAATCCAAATTTTCCCTAGTCAAAGATACTTGAGGGATTCTGAAACAGTGATTTCATGCTAGAGTCCAGACACCATTCATGTACTTCTAGCTCTGCCCTATGAATTATATCTCTTTCATTAAATAAATCTTTAATACTGACTTCTCCTAGGACATAACTTTTCTGAAATATTTGACTTTCCTAAGGCACCATGAAACAGAGGGTGTTAAAATCTAAAAGTACTTGGTATTCTCCTTAAGAAATCAGATGACAAAGCTGAACGGCCAACAGGTTTTGCAAGATGTTACTTGTCTCTGCAAGTTATTGCTTTCAAATCAGTTGAATCAAATAGTGTGAAGCTTTATTGAAGAAGTTTTGTCCAAAGTTGTTACTACTGACCTGCAAACCTGGACTTTTTTTACCCCCTGCTTCCAAAACCTTGAAATGCTCATGAAGGAAAAAAAAAAAAAGACTGAAAGAGAAAGTAATAATGATAGTAGCCTCACTTGCTATTATCGTCTTTTGAAAGAAACGATATTGTTTGCCAAAAGTTCAAGGCTGTGGAGCTTAAACCACAATTCTAGATAGCTCAGCAAGGCTTACCAGACAGCAGAGTGAACTTCTTTGTTCCAGGGCTTCATGGAAAGGAATCATTTCACAGCTTGCCTGGCTCGTGCAAAGGCCTCAAGCTAGGAAGTGGACGGTGACCCGCAGGAGGTGTGCAGGGGTCACTCCAATGATGCAAGATGGCTCTTCAGGCTGTTGGCTTACACTTGTGAACTCTTATAATGTGACTGCCACCGTGACCTTGATGCTCAAGTCCAGGGATGTTAGAGACAGGAAAAAGATTCCAAACCAAACCACGCGCTTGCAGCACGATGTCACTCATTTGTCAATCTAAAATTCACACAGAAAAGGCAACCCATTCTTGAAGAAGTGTTTAGACATCTGAGTGCATCAAAGCTGTATTTTATACAATAACTTTTTCTCTGAGGAAGTACACAATGATTTTAGTCACTGTCAGTAGCCTAGAAAATCTTCCAGGCTGGCTGCATGGAATTTCTCGAAGCACATTCAGAGCTTTGGGTGTCATTTCCCTACATGTCTACCACAGGCTGTGGTTATTAGACACAGTCAGGATTTTTTTAAAAAATTCTCTGCAAAATGCTTTGAACAGAGGGACCACGGATGCTTGACACTATGCAAGAGACACAAGCCATCTGAGACCCAAGGAGCTTGCCTTTTAGATTTGTTTGATGACTTTTCATTTCAGGAAAAGCAAGATTAATGCAATGCTCCCTAAATGCTAAAGTCTGTTGGGAAAGAAATCCAGTTTAATGGAACTCCAAGATTCCAGGGCCCATGTCTTTTTTCTCTAGTAAGTTTTGCTGCCGAGATTTTGCTTCTTGCCTTATTAAATGCAGATAACTTTACTTCCTCTGCACTTCACAAGGGTAATGGCAGAAGCTAATAAAATAATTTACGTGAAAATGCTTTGAAGAATTTTAAAGTACCATTCAAATATAAAATAATATTATTACTGAAGACCTGAATATATATGTAGAAGTTTTTTGGTTTTGTTTATTCATTTCTTACTTGCTTTCTCTGTCAATGACAAAAAAGCAGGGGTATTAAATTCTTTATCCCTAAAATGTGACTTTCCCATGGAAAGGAAGACATGAAGTATGTGACACACGACGACTTCTTTGGGTGTGGCTTTTAGAAACTAATCTCACTGCTTTTTAGGCATGATGAGATATGAGAAACATATACATAAAGCAAGGACATTTCTCAGAATTTATTATAAAGCCTGCGAAGTGCATAGGTTGCTTCAGAATATTTCCTGAGTTGCTTCCAACCACAAAAAAAGTACTTTGTTTACATAAAAAATATGGCTTGAAGTCCTGCCACCTCCCTAACATTTCAACTGAACAGAGGAAAATTAATTTCCTCTACCTTGTAGAGGAAAGCTCAATAGATCATCATCAACTGATTTTAACTACCCTCACTTAGTATGTGGGCTTCCCTAGTGGCTCAGAGGGTAAAGAATCTGCCTGAAGTGCAGGAGACCCATGTTTGATCACTGGGTTGGGAATATCCCCTGGAGAACAGAATGGCAAGTCACTCCATTATTCTTGCCTGGAAAATTCCATGGACAGAGGAGTCTGGCAGGCTACAGTCCATGGGGACTCCAAGGGATTAACACTTCACTTAGTACTTTTTTTTTAATCCTGCTTTTAAGTATAAATTATAGTCACAGAATTAAAAAAAAATATTCAGTCCCCAAAGGAATTTCAGATATAATCTAGCCTATCTTCTGATTTTATAGGAGAAAACATCAAACCTCAGAGATGGTAAGTAGAAGAGAGATTAAGACTCACCTCTTCTGGCTTGCAGCCCATGGCTTGTTCCACCCTGTGCTACTTTAGCCCAGGGTAAGAAATATTTAATTGAGGGCTAATGACAAAAGACAATGAAGACATATTGTATTTCTTCTTTGGATTTCTTCACGTATCACTGCAGCACCTAGGAACTCAGATAATTATACAGCGAGGAGACAAGTGACGGGAGAGCGAAACACCTCCTCTAATTCCTAGCCCTCTGTCAAATGCAGAGGCTACGACAAATTGCTACCCAGAGGCTTCTGGAGGCAGGTGGGAGAGGCGCACTACTTGTGCAAAGTAGTCTTGGCATCTCCCTTTGTGAGATGTAAATCTAAGATTTGGGCAGATTTCGTGGATGGAAGTTTAGAAAGGGCCTCAGGTCTTGGACTCAAAATATTCTTTCCCCAGGTCCTATCGAATTAATTTGAGCCATGAACAACTGCCTGGGCTGGGGAGCAGAGCCGGATGGGGGATGTGAGGTTGATCCTCTGCTACTTAAACTCTTCAGGTCTCCTATTATCTGATGCAGCTTCCCTCTCCATAATGAAGATCAAATTATATCCAGGACTCTGGTTTGCTGAAAAGAGAGAGCGATCATAGGGTCATATCATTTTACAGAGGACAATACCAGCAATTTCTGAATGAATCTGGCAGCTAAGCCCAGCAATTATTTGGACCAGCAATCACGGGTTCTTTGGGGATAGACTGCTCGTGGGGCTTTAGGAAAGGGTAGAGCTGTGGTGGCATCCAGTCTCCAGGTGGCAGAGACTGTTGACTCTCACTGTTCAGCTCATCCTAAGTCACAATATTTTCCTAAGATTCCATGAAAAGAGAAAAAAAAAAATCAAATCACTATGTTCAGAAAAATGTTCATTTTCTCTTTAAAGCCTTTAGAAGGAAAACTGCCTCCCTAGAACAAGAAAACACTGGGACATTTTCCACGTGAAGTTGTTCGGGTATCTTTGTTTGTAAGGTGAAAACATGTTTTCTTCTTAATTATAAAGAAATTTGGTGCCAGTTATGAGAAAAGGATTTGTGAAATAGCTAATTCAAACCAGATGCCTAGAGAAATTGAGTTCACTGTTCTTTCCTCAACAACATTTCAGTGGAGAAAGTGTCTCTGCTGCCCTGTGCAGAGTAGAGTGCAGCCAGTGGGTAGAAAATAAAGGTGGATGCTAGTTCCATGTGAGGAAGAATTTCCTAATGATCTGAGCTGTCCAAAGATGTAATGGGCTGCAACAGAAGGTCTTCCAGGGCTGAAGGTGTTTATAAAGAGGAGGGACTGAATCTGAGATGGGGGTACCTCACTATATCACCTCTCAGTGCCATTGTAGAATTTTCTGAAAGCCCTTCCTTTATTGCTAAGAAACACTTCTCCATGTTCATGGCTTTTGTAATTTAAAAATCATGGATTCTTAGAAGTGCATATTTAACATCTAACTCAAATACAATAAGGGAAAAAAATGAGTCCTCAAACAATGGCGTTACAGAAGGAAATTTTTATGAAAAAAAAAAAAAGTCTCATGTATCCATCCATTCTTTCCAGGGAATTTTCTAAAATGATGCAAAATTATGAAAAACAACTGAGCATTTAGCCACCCTGGGTTGGTTATGGCCTTGAGGTGGGGGTGCCACCCCTTGGCCTGAGAGCCAGCACCATCACATTTTCCTGCGATGGAAAAAGTTGATGTAGGCAACCAACCCTTTCCTCATGTTTCTGTGAAGCAGTGTAAATGTTAGTAGGTCATAACAGAACAAAGAGAATTTGACAAGCAATCTGTTTATTCTTCAGATTATAAAACTGCTTTCAGGGCTACATTAAAGTAACACGCACTTGGCCAAGAGAAAGAAGCCATCACTTGATACAGACAGAATAGGAGCTTTCAGACAATCAGGAGAGCGATGGAGAGCCGTCCCCTCTCGAGGTGGTGACAGGGGTAGAAGTTCTGTTTCAAAGGCTAGCACGGCAAATACAAAGCGCAAAATTGGTCTAGCGTAAGAACAAAGATAGGCCACAGGTGGGGAAAGCAGCCCTCAACATTTAAGCCACTTTATAAAGGGGAGCAAAACCAAATAAAAGGAAACACTCTGATTGTGGCAGTACCTTAGGCCATTGTAAAGACATCATCTATGAAATTGCATCCACCCAAAGAAACTTGAAAAATATGCAAAGTGTTACCTTCGTCCTGGAATTAAGATATTTAGTTTGCATTTGATTTAGGCTTTTGTAAAATATCACCAATAACTGCCTTTTCAGATGCGTTTTACATCTGTCTGTCTCTCTGTCCCTCTTTTTTGTGCCTCTCTTTATGTGCCGTTCCCTCTGCCTGGAAAGCTTGCCCTCTTTCAACTTCCCTGTGTGAACTCGGTCTCAATCTTAACATCTCAGCTCAACTGTCACTTTCTGCTCTGAGAGAACTTACTTCAGGCTCATTTTAGTTTTTCTCTGGGTGACTGTCTCTTTTCCTCATAGAACTTCCACATTTTGCCATTATATTTTCATTCTTGTGTTTGCTTATTGCCTGACTCCAATAAGCTCCAGGAACCAGGGATCTTATCCGTCATGTTTCCTACTCTGTCTCCAGTGTCTGGCATGGTGCCCAGAGGAACGTTTTTGGATACATAAACAAATGTCAAAGTAAGATCAGCATGGTAATAAGCAAGGGGCATCCTCAGCAACCAGGGTAGTACTTCTGGGTGCCCACTCTTCCCTTCTGGACCCCAGCAAGTGGGTGGGTGCTGTGGGCCATGATGCTCTGGGTCAAGAGTGCAAGGTTAAGATGGCCAACTTTTATGAAAGTAAGTGATTCCCAAGGATCAAAACAGTACAATATTTCTCAATTCTCTGCTACCCAGCTAGACTGTCATAACTCAGATTGCTCCACTATAGCTTACCCCTGTGGCAAAGCATCAGCATTGAGAATGGCCAAAGGTAAAGAAGACTCTAAAGTTGTTAATATCTACTCAATGAAACAAGCTGTGTTGTGCTTAGCGAGCTAAAGTATCACATAAACAGACAAAAAAATCAGTTTGTAAACATAGAGTGGCATCTTGCTTTTATCAAAGAAGCAACTTGATTGAGGAACATTTTGACTAGTCAGAACTTGACTCTGAGTGCTTCTTCCCAGCATTTGCCACAATTGAAAATTTACATTTATTGTTGTGATTATCATTTAACATCTGTGTCTCCCGAATAGACTCTAAGGTGCCTGAATGTGAGGGCAATGTCTGCTTTTATTACCACTGTGACCCCAGCACGAAGCATGGTAGAGATTCAGTGAACTAATGAATGAATTAATAAATGGAGAGGACACAGTCTCACTACACATAGCTTATCACCAGCTTGCTGAGTATTCTTGAATAAGTCACTTTATCTTGCTAATATTCATTCTCTCATTTGAGAAAATGGTGATATCATTCTAACTCCTTTTTAGTAAAGTTTCAAAGTTCAAATGGCACAAAAATGACATGAATGTTCTGAAAAAGATGAGATCCTATTAAAATTTAAGCTATCATGCAAGGATGTATTCTTTCTACCAGAGCTTTAGATACAGGCGATAGAACAAAAGCAGATCTGAGATCAAGTGGGACCTGAAAGCAGCTGTGGAGCTAGGACAGGAAAGAGACTGAACCTAAAACGTAACTTCAGGAACTTCGAAGTCACTCATTAGGAGCTCTGTTTGCAGAAGGACTCCTTATTAGCGGTAAGGAATCTGCCTGCAATGCAGGAGACCCAGGTTCAATCCCTGGGTTGGAAAGATTCCCTGGAGGAGGGCATGGCAACTAACTCCAGTTTTCTTGCCTGGAGAATCCCCGTGGACAGAGGAGCCTGGTGGGCTACAGTCCATGGGGTCATAGAGTCAGACATGACTGAGGTGACTGAGGAAGCAAGCTCCCTATCACCTCGGGGAGGAAGGAAAGGAAACATGGAAGCTTCATGTAACCGCAGGTAACACTCCAGAAAAACTAGGTAGAGAAAGATCACCCCAGCCTTCCTGTAGAGGACGTTAAGGAGACGTGCTGAGTCTAGATTCAGTGTGGCATGAGATGATACTAGATGCTGACCTGGGCACCATTCAGCCTGGGCATTAGAGTAAACTAATTTCAGTTTCCTTAATTGAGTGAAAGGTAAACTGTAAGAGCAAGATTATATTTGAGGGGAGAGATGTCTTACAGCTATCATTATTCAATAATAATGATGATGATAGTATTATTTATTATCTAATGCATATTAGAAACCCACTCCAGTGTTCTTGCCTGGAGAATCCCAGGGATGGGGGAGCCTGCTGTCTATGGGGTCGCACAGAGTCGGACACGACTGAAGCGACTTAGCAGTAGCAGCAGCAATGCATATTAGAAGCTTTGCCTATGTTCATTTCTACATCAGCTTTGTAAAGCAGATATCTCTATACTTGTTTTACAGATGGGGAAACTAAGACTCAGAGATCAAGCAACTTGAGCACACACCTAGGTGGCAGAGCTGGGATTCAAATATGGAACTGCCCGATTTTAAATATCATGGTCTTTCCACTCTGTCTCTCCAAACAAGAGTCCAGCTGGAGATAAAACCATCAGGACCAGCTACACAATTGGCAGAGCCCTCTGTAAAATGAAAATGCAGGGTCCCTTGTTCAAAACTCATTAAGAATTTTAAGACAGCAAAGAGTCAGGAACATGGCCCTCCTGCATGTGGGGCCCTGTGTGTACAGATCATAGGCCCATGAAGCTGGTTCTGCAAACCATTTAAGGTTGGCTGAAAAGAATCAAGCAACCAAGAAATGCCCACCTCTTTTTTTTTAATTTTTTATAACTTCCCACCTCTTGCCAGTTCTTAGGACCCCTCAGAACTCCCTGTGTTTGGAGATTTAATCAGAGAAATAGTGACAATCATGATGAGGTAAGACAAAGGTGAGCCTAGGAAGAGGTGAGGGAGAGGCCACAGCAGTGAAGCAGGTCACCACTGCTATGTATTCCAGGAACCAGAGCTACCTGGAACCCTCACCAATGGATGAACCCTGGGAACCCACCTTCCTGGGAGCAGCCCTGGGCCAAGGCTCCCGTCAGGCACCATGGTTATCCCCACCATTGCCATCCACACCCTGGTTATCCCCAGGACAGGTGCCCCAGGGAAACAAGAGAGGCAAGTATGACATAAACATGCAAATATTTAGACAGAGAGAAGAGAAAAAAATTCCCATGAGAAACCAAATAAGAAATAGTCACCAGTAAAAACTCAAGTTACATGGTGGCAAAACCAACAAAACAGGGCTTTTCCAGTTTGGTTTTAGTGACTGTCATATCCAAGAGAACAGGACAATCCAAAGAGAGGAAGTTGTCTCAAGAACAAATGAAAGCAATCTAGTGGAATGCTATTAATAGTATTGACTGCCCAGCTTGTGGGCTCTAAGAATGCAGTTTTTGGAAAGGATGGATATAAGGATTTTTATTAAAATTTGTTTGTAATACTAACACAAAAGTCATACATGCTAGCTCAGAAAACCTGGAAAACATAAGAATCACAGTGAAAAAAAATCACTCATAATTCTACCACTAAGTGATAACCGTGGTTAATTTCACCTCTTGTGCTTTCAAACTTTTGTTATATACCAACATACACACACACACGATCATTTTCAGGCATGAAAATGGTAGTAATATACCATGATTTTCTTCTTGCCAAATATTATTTCATGTGATTTTTTAATAGGTGAAGAGTAGCTCATCAAATAAATCCTCTATATAGTTCCTTTTATTTATAATTAATGCTACTTTAAATAACTTTTGCACACACTTAAACTTTCACATTATTTATTCTTGGTTTTGCTCAGAAAACATCTTCACCTGGTGCAACATCTTCTGTTTTCACTCCTAGGGAAAGGCGCAGAAGAACAGGGATGATGGCAGCACACCACCGCCTGCACCACAGCCAATCACCTGCTCTGGGCTCGTAATCTCCCCTAGCATTTCACCGGCACATCGTTGATGGCACTTAACACCGCCGCTTATTGTAATTTATGCTGTAACTGGATACTCCTGGAGGGAAAGGGCATGGGAGACTCATCGCTACATCCCCCGGAGCCTTGTCCACATTAGGTCTGTCATAAATGTTTATGCAATAGCTGAACAAGTTCCTCAAGTACCGTAGCCTAGTCCCAATTCCAGTGTCTTTCCAACTTTCTTCCGTAATTGATGTGACATTTCCTTCTCAGCTGAGGGATTGATGTTTGAGGATAAGTCCTAAGGGGGTCAATTAGTCCCTTTGATGCATCTACCACAAGATGACCGGAGGTGAATCTTTTGAGAAATTTAGCAGGAAAAGTGGTTTTGAATTTCCTAGATAGGTATAGGAGAATTAAGTAGTGGAGGATTATGCTAGAGTCTATGCTCTCCAAAAGTGCCTTCATGTTTCCCATTCAAAATTAATTATAGTCAGAAAAGCACTGTTGCCTTACATCTACAGACCATTCAGTGTCTTATAAAGGAAAAAGGCAATCCAGTACAGATGACGTACTGCCTCTTCTTAAATGAGATGAACCTCTAGTTCTAAACGTGTGCTTAGCTTATTCTACTCCTCTCCAAAGGATGCCCCAGGCTTTTCTCTTCTTTAGCCTTGAAATATTCTAGTTGTTCTAATCTAGTAAACCAATAAAACAGGGCTTTTCAAGTCTGGTTAAACCACATTCTCTTATCAGCAATAATAATTTATTTTTATTAACTTTTATAATGGTCTGCACTGATTAATTTAAATAATACTTCTTCCCCTATACTGGCCTCCTACTAGAGCTACTCTATGCCTTCCTACTATGTGCTAAGCTAGGTTAGGAGATGGGTGTAAACATGACTGAAGCAGAGTTCCTACTTCCTACCAAGTATTAGGAGAAACAAGTTCAGAACAAAGGCCAGAGCCTTTGAGGGAATCCCAAGGGGTAGAAAGTCTAATGAGGCAAATCCGCATTCCCAGGCCCCTTATCACTTCCCTTGAACTAGACATTCCCTTCCCTCAACTGAACAGACATCACAGTACAAGGGAAGCAGGGAAGATTTAGCTTTGAATTTTGGCTCGTTTCTTTAGTAGCCATGGGTCTTGGGTAAATCACTTCAACTCTGAACATCTCCAAATGAGTATGGGGTAATAATAATGTGATCACAGCAGTGATTGGTGAAGAGCATATCGTTTGCAGTCAGACAGCTTGAGGTCAAATCTCTTTTAGCATTATAAGTTGCATGACCTTGTGCAGGTCATTTCAGTTCTCTGGGCTTCAATTCCATCAGCTGTAAAATGGGAATAAAGATAAGACCTACCTCATTGGATTGTAATGGTTGAATATGGTGATATATATATATAAAGTGCTTATAATAATGTTAATTTTTATTACAATGATTAGATGGTTGCTGCTAGTAGAAGTCATTAATAGTGGTGGTAGCGGGGTAACAGTTTTAACAATCTATGCCTAATCACAGCCCCAGATTCAGTCTGGTTGTATGCAGTTACCTCCAGTTAATTCTATTAGGATTTGAAGAACCTAAGTTATATGCATCTTTCCTAACTTAGTAATGACATTGACATTTCATATGTCAGACAGATTCGCAGAACATTGGAAGCATTGGCTCACTTAATACTCACAATATTGCTGCTGCTGCTGCTGCTGCTGCTGCTGCTAAGTCGCTTCAGTTGTGTCCGACTCTGTGCGACCCTATAGATGGCAGCCCATGAGGCTCCCCCATCCCTGGGATTCTCCAGGCAAGAACACTGGAGTGGGTTGCCATTTCCTTCTCCAATGCATGAAAGTGAAAAGTGAAAGTGAAGTCGTTCAGTCATGTCCGACTCTTAGCTTCCCCATGGACTGTGGTCCACCAGGCTCCTCCATCCATGGGATTTTCCAGGCAAGAGTGCTGGAGTGGGGTGCCATTACCTTCTCCACACAATAATGCTAAGCACTATTATTAGCACCATTTTACAGAGAGAGCAACTGCATTACAGGGAACATAAGTTTCTTGTTCGAGACTAAATAGCTAATAAGGAGGCTGGCTCCAGGTGTGCAAACTGTCAGCTGATAAGACAAATCCCACCATGCTCCTTGCTGAATCCTACTGGGGTTTGACTTCCTGTAAAGAGCCAATGTGTACTCCATCACTAAGTCATGTCTGACTTTTTTGCAACACCACGGACCATAGCCCACCAGGCTCCTCTGACCATGGGATTTCTCAGGCAAGGATACTAGAGCCGGTTGCCATTTCCTATTCCGGGGGATCATCCTGATCCAGGGATTGAACTGGTGTCTCCTGGGTCTCTGGCATTGGCCAGCGAATTCTTTACCTCTGAGCTACCCGGGAAACCCCGTAGACAGCCAATAGTTCTCCAGTATTATTTGGGTTTCCAAGTGCCAGGTGTTCTGTATAGCTGCAAAGTGCTATTCTGAAAAGTATTCACAAAAATGACCGATTTTGACCAGCAGAGATCACAGTATTTTGAGAATTTGGCTGAGCTTTTCTCCCCAGCCTCTGTGTTGGGATAAGAGGGAGTGCTCCTGTTTGCATTAGCCAGAGGAGGACTGTGAACTATTATCTTACCTTGTTATCTGAGCTGCTGGTGCACAAGGAAGTTTCCTTTGCTAATGGTTGAACTGCTCTTCAGATAAAGGCCTGCCCAGGATCTCCGCAGCACTAATTAATCAGCTGTTAAAACAGTAGTTGATAAAGACAGGCTTACTTAAAGTTCGAATTGCCTGCAATCAGAGATAACCAGCAGTCCCTTTTGGCAGTGAGATATACAAACAGGAGAATGATCTCTTATCAAAGTGAACATGGCACTCAAATGAAAAATGTGATTCAGAAAAAAACTATGGTTCCTCACATCAGATTGGGAAACAAACCAACAAACATATAATCATTTCTTTTAACCTGTGTGGACAAAGTGGAAATGGCACCAAATGTGCACACAGACACACACACATAAGGACTAAAACATGGTCCACACGAATGTTTCAGTGTAAGCTGGGTGAGCAGAGCCAGAGCAGGTTTCACTGTTATGAATGTGGTTACACAGCAGTGTGTGACATGTGGCCACCATTTATTTCCCTTTGATGGTGCCTTATTTGCTGACATTAGTCACTTAAAAAAAAAATTTAAAGCGCTGATTTCCTCAGAGGCAAAGGGTATGATTTTAAAATATATTTATTAAAGAAATCACTATAAAAAATGAGCATCTGGTGGATAAATGGAAATAGACTTCCCTGAGAAAAGGTTTGGATAAAACGGAGAAATAAAACATGAAGATTGGTTTGGATATTAGTAACAGCTTTCCAGCAGGCTTAAAGGCGAGAAAGGCTCTGTTTGGCACAGATGTGAAGGAAAGAACAACTCTACTCTCTGGGAGTGAGGCTTAGGGAGGCTCAGACAGGTGGGAATATAAAGCTTGGGGCATGGGACCATCAGTGAGCCTAATACTTACAGAAACACAAAAGTGAAGGTGTGTAGAAGTATGATGTAGAGTTGAAAGATCTTCAGTAAAACTTAAATTCCATTTTCTGGGAGAATCAAAAGCAAATGTAATTGTCAGAAAGGTTGAATTAAGAGAACACTTATAACTGAATAATCTATACAATTTTGAATTGATCACAAACATGTAGTGAATGAATATGCAAAGGCTCCCAGATAAATTATAAACTGGGAAAATAAATTGTAATACAGAGGTGAACTTTCCTAAGTGAAGCTGTCATTAGCACTGTTTGCTAACATTTTAATTTTCTTGATTTCATAAACTCAGTATAAAGAAGTGAAAGAATCATTGGTTTCGGAATCTGGCAACTTGACTGTATAACAAATATTATTAAAACTAAAAATCAATGCAAATCTAAATAAATAATCTATCTGCACCCCAGTTTTTCTCACTTGTAAAAATGAGTGGGGAGATCACCAAACTAGACTATACCAGTAACTCTTTTAAGTTTCATAGCCTATAATTCTAGATTTTATCATGTATCATTTTTATCTAAATGCTCTACATTTTATTGGCAATTTCAAGTCACAAAAGAGCATCTCAAAAGTTTCTAAATGCTTGGGTTCCAAGAAAATATTACTAGCTGTAAGACACAATTACAAACGTGCAAGTCTTTCCCAAAACTCTCTTGGAAACATTGGCCTTAAAAATGCAATGGTAATTGGTAATAATTAAGAAATATTTCAACAAAATTCCACCTACTTATGTATTTACATAATGCTGGCACAATGGGAATTAGATGTCACTGAGTTTCCATGTCAGTAACCCCATTTTGCATGCTTCAAATTGCCTTCTGCCTTCCGGATGCTGTTTTTGCCTTTCTACTTGACATGTATGTAACATTATCACCACAGTGCTCAAGTGCTTTACAAAACAGGATAGAAATCAGTCACAGATTATTATTGTTTCAGGGTGTGGGGATTCAGGGAGTGGCAAGTGTGGACAGCTAGTGGGGTTTGCACCCATCTGGTGGTGAGCTGGGTTCTGAGGTCAGAACACCCCCTGTGCCCTGCACCACCTTGGGTCCTGCATTCCGCCTGCCCTCTGTGAGTCATCGTCGTCGTCTCACACGAAACATAGATAATAATAACTGGCCGTTGTCCCCATGTGCTGCTGGCTGTGGTTCAGCCGTGGTTCACCTGGTCTAAAAAGCCACAGGGACATGGGGAAAACTGGTGCATAAATTTGGTGAACTATTATTATTCCACAGGATGATTTCTTTGCTACCTGAGAAAGAACCAACCATAGCAAAAAATAAACGAGAAGGTATATAAATACACTTTAGCTAGTTACCAAGAAGTGGCTTTTGGGTAGGGGGGAGACGTGCTCAAAATTACTTCTCAAAGATTGATGACAACGAATCTGTCAAGCAGGGTTAACATGCTTAAAAATAAAGAAAAAAATCTTCGAGTACTTATTCTATGCCAGGCACTGTCCTGCCAGTTTACTCCCAGTATCTTCTCTAACCCTCACAAGCAAAAGATACTGTCATCCCTATTGTTATTGATGAGGAAACGAGGCAAACAGGGTTGAATAACTCGCCCAAGGTCACCCAGCCAAAAAATGGCAGAGCCTAGATTTAAATATACCTAGGTGGGCTGGCTCAAGAACCTGTGCTTTTAAGCACTACATATATGGCACCCCACTCCAGTACTCTTGCCTGGAGAATCCCATGGGTGGAGGAGCCTGGTAGGCTGCAGTCCATGGGGTTGCAAAGAGTCGGACACGACTGAGAGACTTCACTTTCACTTTTCACTTTCATGCATTGGAGAAGGAAATGGCAACCCACTCCAGTGTTCTTGCATAGAGAATCCCAGGGACGGGGGAGCCTGGTGGGCTGCCATCTATGGGGTCGCACAGATTCGGACACGACTGAAGTGACGCAGCAGCAGCAGCAGCAGCAAAGTTCAAAGGAAAAATACAGTAATTTACCCAAGATCCCATGGCCTGTAAATGGCAGACCCACAACCCGAAGCAGGTCTTCCTCAAGCAGAGCCTGTAGGTTCCCAGCATTCTCACCTCAGCGTCCACACCCCTGACAGGCTGGGGTTTTCCTCCCACCCTCAGGGGACAGGTGAGGTATGCCTTCCTCAGCTTCCATCCTCACGGTAAGGAGGAGCCTGAGAGAGATGTGATGAGCCAACTCCAGATGACATCCAGAGAGAGGGAAAGAAGAAAAGTGGAGGAGGACAGGAATAGTTCCAGGCCAAGAAAGTAGGAATAGGAACTCAGTTCTGTCAAAAGCCCCATTAACTCTACTTCCCTTCTCTCATTCACCTCTTTTCAGCCAGGGCCCTGCCAGCACCCACGGCCATGACTGGCATGTAGCAAGTACTCAGTAAAGGTCAGTGGCTCAACTTTCCCTCTTTCTTTCCTTCCTCCTGTCCCTCTCTCTCTCTTTGGGCATAAGGACTGCATATTCACAGGTGGACTCATCTAGTTTGTTAGAAAATTACCTATTTATTGCCTGTGCTGGGTCTTTGTTGCTGCACAGGCTTTTCTCTAGCCGTGGCGAGTGGGGACTACTCTCTATTCCAGTGCTCAGGCTTCTCACTTGCAGTGGCTTCTCTTGATGTGGAGCATGGGCTCTAGGGCTCGTGGGCTTCAGCGGTTCCGGCATGTGCGGCTCCCAGGCTCTAGAGCGCAGGCTCAATAGTCGTGGCACAGAGGCTTAATTGCTCTGAGGCATGTGAGATCTTCTCAGGTCAGGGACTGAACCCTTGTCTCTGAGCCATCAAGGAGGTCCTCATGTAGATATTTAATATGACCGGTAGTGGTGGTGGACAGGCACCCTCTGCCAGTAAATTGAAAGACTAAAGCCAAATAATACCCATCTCCTTTCTTATTCCGGCCACACACCTGTTGAGATGGATAATCCCTATCAAGGAGCACCCATCTACTCCCAGTTTATTTTTAATTCTCACTCATACTTGCAAATAGAAGTCTCCTCCAAATGCCATGCTCCACTTTGGCATATTGTGATGCATGCTAGTATTCAAGAAATGCCATCCACATTGTTGTGATAGCTGTGAAAAATTCAATATCCTTCCTGGACTGCTCGTGACTGTTCAGGGACTCAAAAGGGAAATACTTTCTTCTTAAATTCACCCATTCACTAATGAAATACCAAAGGAATCTTCCCTTATGAAACTACAGAGACACAAGTCATACTTGCCAGGATTAGTTTCTGGGCCCAGATCTCTTAGTAGGATTTTCTTTCCATTATTGACTACATTTTTGCTCCCGGTGCTCAACAACAAGCGATGACTGAAGCCAGACCTTCACACAAGGCCCCAAGTCTAGCTGATGTCTCCTTGTTTCCCAAGAACCTGCTTAAACAAAAGGCCTGGGTGCCCCTGGCCTTCCTGCAATTGATGGCAGTGTGCTTTCCTAATTGGTTTGGGGATGGGGATGTGTGCACGTGTGTATCTGCTCATATTCAACAAAATATTTGCTTGATTCCTGTTTGTTTGTTTTTTCTTAACTTCCATCTAAATGCTTAACTCAGAAAGAAAGGAGAACCAAGGTGCATTTCTATGTCAAGGTAGAGCGGAGAGAGGACTTAGAAAGATTCTATGGAGAACAAAAGCTTTTTGTTTAGAAGGTGTCTTAATATTAGTGTAATGACTTCAGAGGCAGAGATAAGGTAAGGAAAGGTAAGATGGGGTGAGATAAGATAAGAACAGGTGGCAACATCAGTAAGTAATACAGTTTTAAGAGCATAAAAGGTGAACACACTAAAAATGTTTGAGTCTGAAGAGAAACTGTAAATTTAACCCTGGTTCTCAATGGACTCAATGTTACTCTAATCTATGTTATAGAAATTCAATAAATGGCTCTATAATCTCCAGAAAGACTTGTTCTTCAGAGTTGTGATTGAGGAAGCATGGGTTTGGAACCACCAATTTTGCAGACACTATTGTAAATGGGGCTGCTCCTACTGGTAAGAAAGGCACCAATTCCCACGTTGAGGGGGTGTATTCATCCTTTCAAACACTGTCCTCTTAGTAAATACCTTCTCCTGGTTAGGCTTAAAAGATCAGTGACACATGGCAAAAGTAAAATCAAATCACATTAGTGTTTTCTTCTCCCTACCCTGGTGAAAGAGTACACATCACATGATAAAATGTCTTTTGAAGCATATTGATATAATCATGTCCATTTTTTTTTATTACAGTGTTCATCTTAGACACAACACTTTAGAGCTGGGTTATGTAGTCCAACCCCCTCACCATAAAGCTGAGGCACTGAGATCCAGAGAGAGGCCTGACTTCCTGGAGGCTGTAAGATGCTGTCAGAACTGGAACCCAGTTCCCAGGCCAGTGAGGGTTCTTTCACCACACCATACTGCCTACCATGTCTGTGGGTTGTTATTGTCAATGGTGAAAGTTCTTCCTTTTGAATAAGTTATATTCCAAAGAGCTGAACGGAAAATTTAGGATGCAGTTCTCTTCTATTCTATGTAAAACACTTCATCATAAAAGAGCATGAATTTGCATAAGATTGGAAGAGGGGACTCATTGCAGCAGTTATCGGTCAAATGCCTCTCGTGGTGGGAGAAACAGTCTGGGAGTCTTGTGAACTTGATTTCTAAATCCAGATTTGCTTTCAGCTCAGTTTAGTTGTTTGGTTGTGTCTGACTCATCAACCCCATGGACTGCAGCAAATCAAGCTTTCCTGTCCATCACCAATTCCTGGAGCTTGCTCAAACTCATGTCCATTGAGTCGGTGATGCCATCCAACCATCTCATCCTCTGTGGTCCCCTTCTCCTCCTGCCTTCAATCTTTCCCATCAGGGTCTTTTCCAACGAGTCAGTTCTTTGCATCAGGTGGTCAAAGTATTGGAGCTTCAGCTTCAGCATCAGTCCTTCCAATGAATATTCAGGACTGATTTCCTTTAGGCTTGACTGGTTTGATCTTTATGCTTTGCTTTATGCTTCCACTGTTCCAATGAAGTCTAAACATTCAGTGACTAAGAATCTAGCTGTGCTCTAAAAAACCCACCAAGTTTCCAGGTGGAGGGTGGGAGAGGTGGTAAGGTAGGAGATGAGCAAGAAGCAAAGAAAATCTCCCCAAATGATTTTTTTTTTAATCCCTTAACAAGCTCACCTAATACAAATGTCCTTTTACTCCCTGTCCTTCATTTTGTGGCCCTCTTTCTTTGTCTGTAACTGGAGGAAAGAGAGGTCTAATGGAAGCAAAACAACACTTTTACAGAAAAAAGAATTCCTGTTCTCTTTCCTTTGCAACCAGCAACACCGTGGATTAATAACATTTACATCTCCAAGTCTTGCTTATGCTAGTCTTCAGTTTTATAGCTTGTCTGGCTTTATAAAATACAATTGTGGTTTTATAAATCCTTAAAAAAAGCAAAGCTGCCCATTTCCAAATCTGCATTTAACTGCAAAAAACATGAAGGCATAGTATTCAATCAAAGGATAATTAAATTATTGAGAATTTAGGAATATATTTAATTGGGGAAAAAAACTTTATTAAGCTATATATGGTCAAAAGAAAAGCTGCAAGTTCATATGCAAGCAATAAGTACAGACTGATATTCTTAGCTACATTTACAACAATCTGTTAAGTGGGAAAGCGGCAAACCACAGCTATCAGTAAAGGGCATGAGATTTGTTATCAGATAGGCATGGATTCTACTCCTGGCTCTTCCAGTTAAAACCTACAGATCTTAGAAAGATTCTTTAGCTCTCTGTTTTCTCATCTGTAAAATTTAGATGACAATAACATTTTGTAAACAGGTTTGTTGTAGAGACTACATTTTCAATCATATATGGCAAATCCTTTATAAACTCTAATTCACCATGAAATCATTATTTACTAATTATCATCATCATCATCCTCTTCATTGTTCGTAAATAAAACACAGTCCTTTCAGAAGGCTGCCATTGCACACTTAAGTGTTCTCCCAGACATGCTGACAACTGGGGAAGTGTAACAGCCAAATTGGTTTCTCATCCAGAAGTAACTCAGGTGTGGCTGCATCAGGGAACAGGAATTGGGGCTTTGGGATTCCGGAGAATTATAGTGTGACATCCCAAGATTTGAGTTTGAAGGCCATTATTTTCAAGAAAATTAATTACAGGGAAAGGTAAACTAACACCTATGGAGAATCCATAGTGGGTCTGATTCTACAAAAAAAAGATTCACAATTCAAAGGACTGGAGTTTAGATCTAACGTGTCAACTTGGTCAACTGCAGATGACCTTGGATAGGTTCCTTAGGCTCTCTGAACCAGTATATTCAGAATTACAATTTGCAATCCATCATCAGTGTTTCAGAGTAGAATTCAGTAAATACTTGTTTAATATATTTGTGTATGAGCACCCATTTCTCCAGGTTTTTGTCAATAATAGCATTGTTGAAGTTTCAAAATCTTTACCTGGTAGATGAAAAGTGGTACATTAGCACTTTAATTTGCACTTTTATAATTATTGAGTGATGATGAATACTTACTAATTTACTAGCTATTTATATTTTATTTTCTAATATTTGCCTGTTTGTGTCCTTTGTCCATTTTATATTGAATGATTCATATTTTTCTTATTAATTTTACAAAGGCTGTTTGTGTATTTATTAAATTAGTCTTGTTTCACATATATTAGACAAATTTCTTTCCAATATGTTTTTAATATTTTAATCTTATTTTTTTGTCCATATAAGCCCTGATTATTTTAATAGGGTCAGAGTTATCACCCTTTTCCTTTATAACTTCTAGATGCCTGATGCCATGTATATTCTTTACACATGAACCACTTATAGAGATATATTTCTAGAGTTTTCGTTTTTAATATTAAAAAGATCATTCAAAATAGATTAGCTACTTAATTAGCCAAATTAAGTTAGGGTGGGTTTTGTTGACTAGATTTTCTTAATCTGAAACGTTGAGATGATTCAAGATAATAAATGCTGCTATTACTATCATATAAATAGGGAAAGTACAAAACTGAAAAATAACTTGACCAAGGTGAGAGACAGAAAGAGCTAGGTGGTGACGGACTCTCAGACTCACTTGCTAAAGAAAAAGTTTGTGAAGGGAAAAGAAATGATAGGGACAAGTGAGGAATAAAAGAAGATAAGCCAGTGGAGAAGGGAAGCACAGTGAGCAGGAAATGGGAGTGCTGAAAAGAAAGCTTCAAAGACTGAGGAAGGTATTTAGTGAGGCTTACAAATGGGAGTGAAGGTTCAGAAGACGTCTAAGAGGGCTGTTCCCAGGCAAATATCTCCCCTCCATTTGGTTTCTGAGATATCTCTTATCACCTACCACTAGAGCTCTACAGGCCTCGAGATGAAAATCAACTCCAATCGGCATTACCTGTCTCCATTCACAGATGCATGTCCTTTTCTTTTCTTTTCTTTTTATAAATAAGAAAAACAAAGTCCCATACACCCCCCCAGAAAGCCATCTTCAAGGAGGTAACACTCAGGCTAGATATTTATTTTTTCAAATTTTCTTTTTCTGGGTAAGAAAAATTGGAGGACAGGAAGGTGAATGACTTTCTATGGGCTATTCAGAACCATAAGAAAAATGTTAGTCTTCCTCTATTCTTCTGTACCTCACTGGGCTCAGTTTCCATTTGTAAAATGAATCAACACAAATCAGCATTTTCCTATGAAACACTTTTATAAAGGATTCTAGGAAAAGACTCTGATACAGAAAATCTAAGGCCAAGAAATTGACCATACAAATCGTTTCATTCGTTGAAAGCTACAATTAAATATTTTATCACTTTGAGCAAGGTTCTCATTTGCCAATGTCATCGAATCATATATTCAAAGTGAAAGAAAAAATCTCACTATTTCTGTGTTTAAAAATGACTGTGCGTATTTGGGATTTGGCTGGACCTTTGTTATAACTGCATAGGCTCTCTCTTTTTAAAATGGAAATACAGTCTGTTCCTCCAATTACTCCCATCCTCCCTCATCCTCTTCTTTCCTAGTTTTTTAAACTCTGGATATTAGACACTACAAATACATCAATTTCTCCATTTCTCTGGGATTCAGGATTTATGCAGTTGAGTCTTTCAACGTTAGGTGATTTTTGAGATTCTATTTTATTCTTGTTCTCTTTGCATGTCCAATTATGTCTATTTCTTAGCTAGTGATACCTACAAAATATGACTAGTTTCAGAACTATTTCCAACTTCTTTGTTTTGTCTTGTATTTCTATTGTGGCACTAATTACTAGCAATATGATTAATGCACTACTTACCCGTGGCTTTGTTCCCTTTGTTTTTCCAATAATGCTAATTAATCCAATTTTGGAAAAAAAAAATTTTTTTTTTTCAGTTCTGCTCACACACGTCAGATTGTAGGTGCCTTTGAAATCACTTTTTCCCCTTTGGTTTTACGTTAAAGCAAAGAGTAAGAGTAGACCAATTAGTGATACGGCTGAAAACACTCCTATCAAAGCTGTTCATTGGGGAATGTCCAGGACCGGTAGTGTTGGGGATGGCTCTGAAGTAAGAAAGTTTCCATTTACTAAAAAGTTGTTTTGCCCTTTACTTATCTTAGTTACTGTGCTTGTGAGTGCATTGGAGTCGGGGTGGGGGGTGGGTATGTGCATGGTTACCTAGGTTTGGGTGCAACAGACTTTTAATATTTCCAAGGGGAAGCACAGCTGAGGATGGCTGCCAAAGACATGGTCATCAGTCAGATTCAAGCAGAATCCATGGGGCCCCACCTCTGAGTGCGTCGTCATCCCGCAGTCCTGTCTTCGCCGGGTGCTCATTTGGCTTGCCTTTGGGAGACCATTTTAAGCCTGTAGTTGGTACTCGCTGTGCAGTTTGGTTTACGTTCACAGCATTCATTTTCTTTGATAGATCAATCAATAATACTCAATGGTACTCCCCCATTAAACTGAGCACTTTTTAGGGCTTTGCTAAATTACACTATATATACTAAAATTGGAGTGGTACCTAGTTTCCCAGATACCAATGATGCAGTGATTTTGGTCCTAAGAAATATTACTTTAAAATCCACTCCATTGTTCCTCTTAAAAATGTTTCATAGGGTTAATTTTGTTAACCTTATTATTTTATAGAGTTAATTTACATTTTTGTAGATTAGGGGGAAAAGGCTCACAATTTATGAATCATTGCATAAATAATTACATTATTATTTATACTTTTGATTCAAATTATAGAATTATGTAGTGTGTATGTAATTTCAAAAGTTTTAACATGTTAGGATGTTTATACTCAATATGGAATAGAAAAATTGCTGACTTCCTCTTACATTGATCATTTACTACATAGTACATCTCATTTTGATCATGCATACTCTAGTCTATCATTTGTGTATCTAATAGTATGCCAGGGAGGGTTTTCAGAATACCTCTGAAACTCAGAATACCTCTGAGAACTGCAGCGGGATGCCAACCTTGGTTTGTTTCATTTCTTTCTTTTCCTGAATAAAATGGCAGAGGAAATCTGTCTAAACTCTCTCATTCACTCAGCAAGGGTAGGTAAAAATAGTTAAATATTTTTTGCTGCAATTCAAGGTTTTGCTTTTAATTTTTAAAATTAACTTTGAAATCAAATTCATTTTGACAAAAGGCAAGGGTCTGGGTGAAGTCCCCACCCCCTACAAAACTGCATTAAAGTGCTAATTGTTTTATTTGAAATATCACTTTCAACTAATTAATTCGTTTTGCCCTTGACTGAATTGATTGGAAACCACATAAGATCTTTAGGGAGAGAAAGAGAGAGCTGTGTGCCTTGACCTTCCCTCATTCCCAATCACATCCTTATTTACTATATTGAAACATGAAGCTCTGCCATGGAACAAAAGGTGGAGAAATTATGTATTGAGGGAATAGTTTTCCCTTATGGCAAGCAAGCAGGCTAGGAGATTTTCTTCTTTAATAAGATGAAATTTATGTGTTTAGATCACTTTAAAGAAACTACAGTCACTCTAATCTAGGCTTTCAGTTTGTTTTCCAATCTGCCTTGGCTCACATTTCGAGGCATTATGTTGACAGATTCCATGTCACTCAGTAGTCACCAAATAAATTTGACTGTTTATGGTATAAAAATTTGGAGTTGAACAACAGAATTATTACTGGGGGTTTTTGGTTTGAGTGTGTTTTTTTTTTTTTTTTCCCCACCTGTTAGAGTGGAGCAGCATTTCTTGCCTCTCTTATCATAACTTTAAGTTCCAGTACAAGACTGTTCTAATATCTGCTCTCTATTGTGCATGAGTGCTGAATAATTGATCCTTTCAAACTGTAGTGCTGGAGAAAACTCTTGAGAGTCCCTTGGACAGCAAGATCAAACCAGTCAATCCTTAAGGAAATCAATCTTGAATATTCATTGGAAGGACTGTTACTGAAGCTGAAGTTCTAATACTTTAGCCACCTGATGCGAAGAGGTGACTCATTGGAGAAGACCCTGATGCTGGGAAAGACTGAGGGCAGGAGAAGGGGGCGATAGAGAATGAGATGGTTGGATGGCATCACTGACTCAATGGACATGAGTTTGAGCAAACTCTGGGGGATAGTGAAAGACAGGGAAGCCTGGCATGCTGCAGTTCATGGGGTCACAAAGAGTTGGGCATGACTGAGCTACTGAACAACACTTGTGTGTGAGGCCCTTAACTGATTTTCAAAAGTGGTTAAATACAGCAAATGTAATTCTTTCTTTTAGACATATATATGAAATTCTGTTAGGTCAGTAGAATACCTTCGAAGCATATTAAAAATCTCAGATGCTATCATGTCAGGCTCAGAATATTCAAAAAAGTGTTTTCGGAGAGTTTGTATAGGTTTTTTTAAAACTCCTTTTAATTTTCATAATCTTTTATCAGAACTTTGATTCCTTTTTAGTTCCTGACCACAATCAACACATAAAAATGTGTTTTATAAATTAAGTCTTTGTTGTAAGTTCTAGTATTTCTAGGCATAATTGCTTGTCTTTCTGTTTCCACAATTTATATATAATGACTAATGTCAACAAATATGCCATCTGAGAATTAAATGTACTTACCCGGAGTTCTATAACAGTCCTTATGTTACCTGGAGCAAAATAACTGAACATTTGGGCATGTAGCATGAGTTCAGGACTGTTTGTATTGCACATACAAGGAAATGACATATTAAATAACTGAGCGCTACTGTTTATTGAGCACTTGCTATGTGCCAGGCATTCTGCCAAGGAGGGTGCACAAATGCCTTTTCACTTCAAATGTACAGCATCCCTCTAAGGAGAGTATTATTAGCATTCTTGTTTTGCTGATGGTGAAACTGAGGCTCAGTGAGATTACTCCAGGGTTCCAATTGTTTGTCAGATATACCTGAGAATTCTGGAGCAAGAACACTATCCTTTCTGAGATTCAAAGTTTATTTTGACTACGAAGTGATTTTTTTTTTAATTACCAATTCAGTGAAAAATATTCAAAGAGCTTGCCTTGGAATCTGTGTTAAGTATACTTAAAGGAATTTCCAGAAAATAAAAGATTGTCTCTAGTTTGACTACAAGGCCATAGTATGTTAAAGAAACTCCATGAAATCAGTTAAAAACAAAAGGAAGGAAGGAAGGAGGAGAGGAAGAAAGCAAGGGGAAGAACGAAATGAAAGGAACATCTGGTTGATGAAATTCTTTGCTTTTTTCAATGCTTAAAATGGGGCTGTCCAGGACTGAAATAACTTAAGCACCTTTACAGCCACAGAGGATTTTAGATATTAATATATTCTATGGTCAAAACACAGAGGACTGGTTTTATTCAAGAGCCAGGGCCATTTAAAAACTTTCTTAAGTGCTGGAGAAGGCGTGGAGAAATGGAAACCCTCCTACACTGTTGGTAAGAATGTAAGTTGGTGTAGCCACTACAGAAAACAGTACAGATGTTTCTCAGAAAATTAAAAATAGAATTACTATATGATCCAGCAATCCCACTCCTGGGCATATGTCCAGACAAAACTATAATTCAAAAAGGTACATACACTGCTATGTTCATAGCAGTACTATTGACAACAGCCAAGGCATAGAAACAACCTAAATGGCCATCAACAGATGAATGGATAAAGAAGGTGCAGTACATATATACAATGGAGTATTACTTAGAAAAAAAGCCTCTTGAAAGTGAAAGAGGAGAGTGAAAAAGTTGGCTTAAAGCTCAACGTTCAGAAAACTAAGATATGGCATCTGGTCCCATCACTTCAGGGGAAATAGATAGGGAAACAGTGGAAACAGTGTCAGACTCTATTTTGGGGGGCTCCAAAATCACTGCAGATGCTGATTGCAGCCATGAAATTAAAAGACACTTACTCCTTGGAGGGAAAGTTATGACCAACCTAGACAGCATATTAAAAAGTAGAGACATTACTTTGCTAACAAAGGTCCATCTAGTCAAGGCTATGGTTTTTCCAGTGGTCATGTATAGATGTGAGAGTTGGACTGTGAAGAAAGCTTAGCACCGAAGAATTGATGCTTTTAAACTGTGATGTTGGAGAAGACTCTTGAGAGTCCCTTGGACTGCAAGGAGATCCAATCAATCCATTCTAAAGGAAATCAGTCCTGGGTGTTCTTGGAAGGACTGATGTTGAAGCTGAAACTCCAATACTTTGGCCACCTCATGCAAAGAGTTGACTCATTGGAAAACACCCTGATGCTGGGAGGGAATGGGGGCAGGAGGAGAAGGGGATGACAAAGGATGAGATGGCTGGATGGCATCACCAACACGATGGACATGAGTTTGGGTAAACTCCGGGAGTTGGTGATGGACAGGGAGGCCTGGCATGCTGCGATTCATGGGGTCGCAAAGAGTCGGACACAACTGAGTGACTGAACTGAACTGAACTGAAAAAAGAATGAAATAAAGTCATTTGCAGCAACATGGATGCAACTAGAGATGATCATACTGAGAAAAGTAGGTGAGAAAGAGAGAGACAAATACCATCTGGTATCACTTATATGTGGAATCTAATATGCAGCATAAATGAAACTATCTAAAAAACAGAAACAGACTCAGTGACAAAGAGCAGAATTGTGCTTGCTATGGGGGAGGCAGGGTGAAGGAGGGAAGAACTGGGAATTTCAAATTAGTAGATGCAACTATTACATATAGGATGAATAAACAAGCTCCTACTATATTGCACAGGGAACCATAACTATATTCAACATCTTGGGATAAACCATAATGGAAAAGAATATAAAAAAGAATGTGTATATTTGTATAACTGAGTCACTTTGCTGTATAGATATTAACACAACATTGTAAAACAACTACGTGCCAATAAAAATATGTATCTGTAAGAAAACAAACAAAAAAGCTTCACTTTTTTTCTGGAAAAAGTTTAAACAAATGCAGTAGAATTAGCTGTAGAATGCCATAAAATAATC